>NC_060184.1:10509546-10522046 GCF_021184085.1 Oncorhynchus gorbuscha
GGTAGTAGCGGACGGGGTAGTAGAGGACGGGGTAGTAGAGGACGGGGTAGTAGAGGAAGGGGTAGTAGAGGAAGGGGTAGTAGAGGACGGGGTAGTAGAGGAAGGGGTAGTAGAGGAAGGGGTAGTAGAGGAAGGAGTAGTAGAGGACGGGGTAGTAGAGGAAGGGGTAGTAGAGGAAGGAGTAGTAGAGGAAGGGGTAGTAGAGGAAGGGGTAGTAGAGGACGGGGTAGTAGGGGACGGGGGTAGTAGAGGAAGGGATAGTAGAGGAAGGAGTAGTAGAGGAAGGGGTAGTAGTTGATGTGGTAATAGAGGACGGGGTAGTAGGGGACGGGGTAGTAGAGGAAGGAGTAGTAGAGGAAGGGGTAGTAGTTGACGTGGTAATAGAGGACGGGGTAATAGGGGATGGGGTAGTAGCCTAATCAGAGGCCTCTTTCTCTGGGTCTCATTACACGACAGACAGATGGCTGGTAGACTGCTGTAGACTGGTCCTCTCCTCCTCAGACTGCCTCTATCCTCTGTCTACTCCCTGCTGGGGCTTCATTTAACTATTCTATTTAATCGTCCCTTCAAATGATGTTGCATCGAGGGATTAAGGTTTCACGTGAGGAGAACAGGCCCACTGCAGGTGACACATCCACCTCCTCTCTCTCTCTCTGTCTCTCTCTCTCTGTCTCTCTCTCTCTGTCTCTCTCTGTCTCTCTCTCTCTCTCTCTCTGTCTCTCTCTCTGTCTCTCTCTCTCTGTCTCTCTCTCTGTCTCTCTCTCTGTCTCTCTCTCTCTCTCTCTCTCGCTCTCTCTCTCTCTCTCTCTCTGTCTCTCTCTCTCTCTCTCTCCATCTTTTCCAGATTTGAATTGATTTCTCCCCCCCCTTCCTGAAGAAGTTCCTGATCAAAACAAGACCCTATCTCCTCTCTTACCTGCAAGGGGGTCTCCAGGGTCGCTGCTGTCACCAGCCCTGTGTCATAGAGACATGAGCATAGCTCTATCCCACCATTTCTCCTTCTTTCTTTTACCCCACATCCTCTCAGATCACTCTGGGTATTCATTCCTTGGAGGAATACTCTCTGCTCTTCTCTATCCTTTGGTTTACAGATTCTCAAAGGTGTGTCAGCCTCCTTTATTCCAGCCCCCGCCTCATCCTCCGACTCATCCCAGCACCCTCCTCATCCTCCTACTCATCCCAGCACCCTGCTTATCGCAGCTCCCTCCTCAACCCAGCCCCATCCTCATCCAATCCACCTCCTCATCCTCCTCATCCCAGCCCATCTTCATCATCCTCATCCAACCCCCCTCCTCATCCTCCTGATCCCAGCCCCCTCCTCATCCTCCTCATCCCAGCAACTTCTCATCCATCTCATCCCAGCCCCTTCCTCATTACAGCCCCCTCCTCATCCTCCTCATCCCAACCCCCTCCTCATCCTCCTCCTCATCACAGCCCTTCCTCATCCAATCCCCTCCTCATCCTCATCCCAGCCCCTTCTCATCCTCCTCATCCCAGCTCCTCCTCATCCTCCTACTCATCCCAGCCCCCTCCCCTTCCCAGCCCCTCCTCATCCCAGCCCTCTCCTCATCCTCATCCCAGCACCTTCTCATCCTCCTCAGCCCCCTCCTCATCTTCCTCCTCATCCCTGCACCCTCCTCATCCTCCTACTCATCCCAGCCCCTCCTCATCCTCCTCATCACAGCCCCCCTCATCCCAGCCCCCTCTTCACCCAGCCCCCTCCTCATTCTAGCCCCCTCCTCATTCCAGCCCCCTCCTCATCCCAGCCCCTCCTCATCCCAGCCCCTCCTCATCCCTCTACTCATCCCAGAACCCTACTCTTCCAGCCCTGTCCTCATCCAAGCCCCCTCCTCATTCTCCTCATCCCAGCCCCCTCCTCATACTCCTCATCCTCCTCATCCCAGCCCCCTCCTCATCCTCCTCAACCCAGCCTCCACCTCATCCAAGCCACCTCCTCAGCCCCCTCCTCATCCTCATCCCAGCCCCTCCTCATCATCCTCATCCAAACCCCCTCCTCATCCTCCTCAAACAAACCCCTCCTCATCCTCCTCAAACAAACCCCTCCTCATCCTCCTCATCCTCTTCGTCTGCTTTCCTTCCTTCCCCCCCTGCCTGCTTGTTCATATGCAGAGGAGGGGAACGCTGCAGCGGCAGTAGCATCCGCAACATCCTTAGCAGCAAGGCACACTACAAAAGAGCCGATCTCTGACAGTAAGCATCAAGAGGGCGTTGACAGAATAAGGGCGTCGGTGAGATTATGATCTGAGATGAGAGAGAGATGCTCGACTCTTTTTCTTTTACCTCCAAGGATAAATCAAGCCAGTCGTTTGACACATGTCGACTGATGGCGTCTTCTGACTGGGGTGGCACACATATGCATAGACCCCCCCCCCCCACTCACACACACAGACACACACACTTCTGCCTTCTAATCGCTAATCCTCCTGAGAGCTAGGGCTCCTTTCCTCTCTGTCTTTCCTTTCTTCCTTGACAACGCCTCAACAACACCTCGCCACCCTCCCTAGCGATTTACATTTCAAAACATCTGACGGTCCCATAAAAAAAAAACGGTCAATAAACGAGGCCCCTCTTTCATCAGCCAACCTCACACCGTGCCGAGGCACTGGTTACGTTCCCTAGGTGGTGCACTACTGTTGACCAGGGCCCATAGCTACTGATATAGAGACGCAGGCAATAAAGCACAGTGTCAATGATTAAAGGGGTGTGTGGTAGTGAATTTAGAGAGGCCATTGAATCGTTAGTTGGTTTGCATGTTATGTTCCCCGGATCCTCCTGTCCTTGCTCTTATCGTATGTTAATTATCTGGAGGGGGGGGGGGGGCACCAACACTTTGCACTGCCTAGCACTGACACACTGGACACCCACGTAGCCCAGGGGGGGCACCAGTTCCGGGGCTCCATGCATCTGTCATCGATGTCTATTTAAAAATAAATATATATATATATATATACAGTACCAGTCAAAAGTTTGGACACACCTACTCGTTCAAGGGTTTTCTTTATTTTTACTGTTTTCTACATTGAAGAATTGTAGTGTTCGAATCACATAGTAACCAAAAAAGTGTTACACAAATCAAAATAGATTTTAGATTTTAGATTCTTCAGAGTAACCACACTTTGACTTGATGACAGCTTTGCACACTCTTGGCATTCTCTCAACCAGCTTCATCTGGAATGCTTTTCCAACAGCCTTGAAAGACTTCTCACATATGTTGAGCACTTGTTTGCTGCTTTTCCTTCACTCTGTGGTCCAACTCATCCCAAACCATCTCAATTGGGTTGAGGTTGGGTGATTGTGGAGGCCAGGTCATCTGATGCAGCACTCCATTACTCTCCTTCTTGGTCATATAGTTTTTACACAGCCTGGAGTTGTGTTGGGTCATTGTCCTGTTGAAAAACAAATAACAGTCCCACTGAGCGCAAACATGATGGGATGGACTATCGCTGCAGAATGCTGTGGTAGCCATGCTGGTTAAGCGTGCCTTGAATTCTATATAAATCACTGACAGTGTCACCTGCAAAGCACCCCCACACCATCACACCTCCTCCTCCATGCTTCACGGTGGGAACCACACATGCAGAGAACATCTATTCACCTACTCTGCATCTCACAAAGACACAGCAGTTAGAACCAAAAAATCTCAAATTTGGACTCATCAGACCAAAGGACCGATTTCTACCAGTCTAGTCTCCATTGCTCATGTTTCTTGGCCCAAGCAAGTCTCTTCTTATTATTGGTGTCCTATAGTAGTGGTTTCTTTGCAGCAATTCAACCATGAAGGCCTGATTCACACAGTCTCCTCTGAACAGTTGATGTTGAGATGTATCTGTTACTTCATCTATTTGGGCTGCAATCTGAGACTGGTAACTCAAATGAACTTCTCCTCTGCATGAGGTATTTCTGGGTCTTCCTGTCCTGTGGCAGTCCTCATGAGGGCCAGTTTCATCATATCACTCGATGGTTTTTGAGACTGCACTTGAAGAAACGTTCAAAGTTCTTGAAATGTTCTGTATTGACTGACCATGTCTTAAAGTAATGATGGACTGTCATTTCTCTTTGCTTATTTGAGCTGTTCTTGCCATAATACGGACTTGGTCTTTTACCAAATAGGGCTATCTTCTGTATACCACCCCTAGCTTGTCACAACACAACTGACTGTCTCAAATGCATTAAAAAGGAAATAAATTCCACAAATGAACTTTTAACAAGGCACACCTGTTAATTGAAATGCTTTCCCGGTGACCACCTCATGAAGCTGGCTGAGAGAATGCCAAGAGTGTGCAAAGCTGTCTTCATGGCAGAGGGTGACCACCTCATGAAGCTGGCTGAGAGAATGACAAGAGTGTGCAAAGCTGTCTTCAAGGCAGAGGGTGACCACCTCCTGAAGCTGGCTGAGAGAATGCCAAGAGTGTGCAAAGCTATCTTCAAGGCAGAGGGTGGCTACTTGCAAAAAATCTCAATTGTAAAAATATATTTTGATTTGTTTAACACTTTTTTGGTTACTACATGATTCCATATGTGTTATTTCATAGTGTTGATGTCTTCACTATTGTTCTACCATGTAGAAAATAATAAAAAATAAAGAAAAACCCTGGAATGAGTTTGGACTGGTAATGTGTATTTTGACAATAACCCTCCAAACAGCCGTTCATAAGACGTTTTAATGTCCATCGGTACTAGGAAGTGTTTGTTTCTTGGACTTTAGGAATAAAATAACAAATGTAAGTGATTGAAAGAATAAGGGGAAAAGCAATGAACAAATTCCGTGGTCAACGCTACAACGGCGCCTATGAGTGGAGCTTCCTCAGGTGTTCTGAAGAGGATGTCAAACCGAGAGCCTAATGTTTCTCAGGTAGTTCTTTGTAGAGTTTTGAGACTATAGGCCTTTACTTAGAAAAACAACAACATTTACACACAAAAAAAGGAGACCAGGGGAGTCTCTAAAGTCGGATGGAATTTTATTTCATTTAATTGACCTTGAATGTTGCAGCCCATTTGTGTAAGCTATTAGCCAGACAAAACACGCTGAGTTCAACAGTAAATAGTGGCTGAATTTATCCTCAAACCGACTACTTTTTTCACGTGTAATTTTTATTTAAAAGTTTATAAATAGCAGCTAAATACTTTATATATCTGCAGATAGTAGGCTACACTACAGAATTAAACATCCATAGTATGTTCATGTTTTCAGGGTGGACTGACTGTGTTATTTGGCATTAATAGACTGGTTTTACACACAACAACTTTCAATCCAAGCTGGGAGAGAGTCATGCAGGTTCAGGTAGGCTATACAGGACAGTTACAACTCAGACCTTGTGGGGAGGTCCAGAGAAACTGCTAGTGGTCCCTAGGACCAAGATCATCAAGCTCTTATCAGACCGTCCCAACAGAATTAGGATTAGATTATCAAACCGTTCACCATCTACTAATCTAGATTTCAGATTATCCCTATTCCCAATTCCATCCATAGACCCAGTGCCGGGATTTCAAACTCAATAAGTCCTTGTTCCCTCCATAGAACTCAAATTAACATGATGACGTAGGTCGACTGCCTTGGTCTACCCAAAAACATAATTTTACTCTAAATTAACCAGCTCTTGAGGGAGAGAATCATTTAACATTTGACCAACGAACCCTCACCCCCATAATCATATCAAATATATCAACTCAAGGTGTAAAATAGCTTGATCATTACATTGATCAGTACATCAGTACATTGACATATAATTGTATTATACATGCTTGGTATGTAACCCATCACACCCCCATTTTACTGTAATTACATAGGAAGGAGAAGCATGCTGTAATTACATAGGAAGGAGAAGCATGCTGTAATTACATAGGAAGGAGAAGCATGCTGTAATTACATAGGAAGGAGAAGCATGCTGTAATTACATAGGAAGGAGAAGCATGCTGTAATTACATAGGAAGGAGAAGCATGCTGTAATTACATAGGAAGGAGAAGCATGCTGTAATTACATAGGAAGGAGAAGCATGCTGTAATTACATAGGAAGGAGAAGCATGCTGTAATTACATAGGAAGGAGAAGCATGCTGTAATTACATAGGAAGGAGAAGCATGCTATAATTGTTTTACGTGAGATTTGAGGAATGGCAAATGAGTGGCAAATATAGATTTCAGATGGCTGTATGCTGAATGCTTTATCTATGCAGGAATTTCTTCCTGCAATTTTTCCAGAATAGAATGAGCAGAGCCCGTCTTTATTCAGAGAGACAGACGCGACTCCTCTGCACCTCTACTCCTGGGGAACATGCTTTTTTATTATCTCTCCAATTAGAGTCAATTGACCTGACAGAATGGTGGGGCAATTAGTGCTCTGTGTGTGTGTGTGTGTGTGTGTGTGTGTGTGTGTGTGTGTGTGTGTGTGTGTGTGTGTGTGTGTGTGTGTGTGTGCGTGTGTGCGTGTGTGCGTGTGTGTGTGTGCGTGTGTGTGTGTGTGTGTGTGTGTGTGTGTGTGCGCGTGCGCGTGTGCGTGTGCGTGTGCGTGTGCGTGTGCGTGTGCGTGTGCGTGTGCGTGTGCGTGTGTGTGTGTGTACTCGGGCCTGGAGGGTAATTTGCAGCATGGTTCTCAACAGTTCTTTATGTAGATACGCCCCGCCCAGCTTTCTCTCTCTCTCCCTCAGGACCATAATAGCTTATGATTTTTTAGAATACATATCATCTCCTCTCTCTTTCTCCTTCTCTCTTCCTCTCTCTCGCTCAATGAAGTGCAATTATGAAATTATATCGGGGGTGTCATCTTTGCGCTCTCTCTCTCTCTCTCTCTCTCTCTCTCTCTCTCTCTCTCTCTCTCTCTCTCTTCTCTCTCTCTCTCTCTTTCTCTCTCTATCTCGCTCCCTCTCTCCCTCTCTGTTTCTCTCTCTCTTTCTGTCTGTTTCTCTCTCTCTTTATCACTCTCTCTCTCTCTCTGTCTCTCTCTCCCGCTCTTTTTCTGTCTCTCTCTCTCTGTCTCTCTGCCTCTTTGGCTCTCTCTCGCTCTCTTTCTGTCTCTCTTTCTGTCTTTCTTTATCTCTCTCTGTTTCTCTCTCTCTATCAATTCAATTCAATTCGCTTTATTGGCATGACGTAACAATGTACATATTTTAAAAGCTTACTTAGGATATTTACAATATATAAATAAATAAAAATCAGAGTCAGAATTGTCAACGGGACAACGGTAACAACAATAACCAAGGGTGTAAATATCCAAACATTCAACAATAACAATAAGCATACAGTAGAGGACATGTGCAGGTTGATTTGTCATGTTTTGTCATTAATTATCATGTCTTGTCCCTGTGCTTCCCCTTCTATTCGTTTCCCTCTGCTGGTCTTATTAGGTTCTTTCCCTCTTTCTATCCCTCTCTCTCCCCCTCCCTCTCTCACTCTCTCGCTCTCTCTTCTCTCTATCGTTCCGTTCCTGCTCCCAGCTGTTCCTATTCCCCTAATCATCATTTAGTCTTCCCACACCTGTTCCCGATCCTTTTCCCTGATTAGAGTCCCTATTTCTCTCCTTGTTTTCCGTACCTGCCCTGTCGGATCCTCATCTATAATTCACCGTGCTGTGTCTATGTTTTGCCCTGTCGTGTCGTGTTTCCCTCAGATGCTGCGTGGTGAGCAGGTGTCTGAGTCTGCTAGGTTCAAGTGCCTTCCCGAGGCAACCTGCAGTTCTCGATCAAGTCTCCTGTCTGTTCTCGTCTTTACGAGTAGTATTATGCTTTTTGTTTTGTAAAGTTTCTTACTGGATTAAAAACTCTGTTTTCGCCAAGTCGCTTTTGGGTCCTCATTCACCTGCATAACAGAAGGATCCGACCAAGGAATGGACCCAGCGACTACAGAGGCTCGTAACACTGCCGTCGAGATCCAAGGAGCCATGCTCGGCAGACACGAGCAGGAATTGTCTGCTGCTCGCCATGCCGTGGAGAACCTGGCCGCTCAGGTTTCCGACCTCTCTGGACAGTTCCAGAGTCTTCGTCTCGTGCCACCTGTTACTTCCTGGCCTGCCGAGCCTCCAGAACCTAGGGTTAATAACCCACCTTGCTACTCCGGGCAGCCCACTGAGTGCCGCTCCTTTCTCACCCAGTGTGAGATTGTGTTCTCTCTCCAACCCAACACATACTCTAGAGAGAGAGCTCGGGTTGCTTACGTCATTTCACTCCTTACTGGCCGGGCCCGAGAGTGGGGCACAGCTATCTGGGAGGCAAGGGCTGATTGTTCTAACAATTACCAGAACTTTAAAGAGGAGATGATTCGGGTTTTTGACCGTTCAGTTTTTGGTGGGGAGGCTTCTAGGGCCCTGGCTTCCCTATGCCAAGGTGATCGATCCATAACGGATTACTCTATAGAGTTTCGTACTCTTGCTGCCTCTAGTGACTGGAACGAGCCGGCGCTGCTCGCTCGTTTTCTGGAGGGACTCCACACAGTGGTCAAAGATGAGATTCTCTCTCGGGAGGTTCCTTCCAGTGTGGACTCTTTGATTGCTCTCGCCATCCGCATAGAACGACGGGTAGATCTTCGTCACCAGGCTCGTGGAAGAGAGTTCGCATCAACGGTGTTTCCCTGCTCCGCATCGCAACCATCTCCCTCCTCTGGCTCTGAGACTGAGACCATGTGCAGCTGGGAGGGATTCGCATCTCGACTAAGGAGAGGGAACGGAGGATCACCAACCGCCTGTGCCTCTATTGTGGATTTGATGGACATTTTGTTAATTCATGTCCAGTAAGAGGCCAGAGCCCATCAGTAAGCGGAGGGCTACTGGTGAGCGCTACTACTCAGGTCTCTTCATCTAGATCCTGTACTACTATGTCGGTCCATCTACGCTGGACCGGTTCGGGTGCTACATGCAGTGCCTTGATTGACTCTGGGGCTGAGGGTTGTTTCATGGACGAAGCATGGGTTCGGAAACATAACATTCCTTTCAGACAGTTAGACAAGCCTACGCCCATGTTTGCCTTAGATGGTAGTCATCTTCCCAGTATCAGATTTGAGACACTACCTTTAACTCTCACAGTATCTGGTAACCACAGTGAGACTATTTCTTTTTTGATTTTTCGTTCACCTTTCACACCTGTTGTTTTGGGTCATCCCTGGCTAGTATGTCATAATCCTTCTATTAATTGGTCTTGTAATTCTATCCTATCCTGGAACGTATCTTGTCATGTGAAGTGCTTAATGTCTGCCATCCCTCCCATTTCTTCTGTCCCCACTTCTCAGGAGGAACCTGGCGATTTGACAGGAGTGCCGGAGGAATATCATGATCTGCGCACGGTCTTCAGTCGGTCCCGAGCCAACTCCCTTCCTCCTCACCGGTCGTATGATTGTAGTATTGATCTCCTTCCGGGGACCACTCCTCCTCGGGGTAGACTATACTCTCTGTCGGCTCCCGAACGTAAGGCTCTCGAGGATTATTTATCTGTGTCTCTTGGCCGGTACCATAGTGCCTTCTTCCTCTCGGCCGGGGCGGGGTTCTTTTTGTTAAGAAGAAGGACGGTACTCTGCGCCCCTGCGTGATTATCGAGGGCTGAATGACATAACGGTTAAGAATCGTTATCCGCTTCCCCTTATGTCATCAGCCTTCGAGATTCTGCAGGGAGCCAGGTGCTTTACTAAGTTGGACCTTCGTAACGCTTACCATCTCGTGCGCATCAGAGAGGGGGACGAGTGGAAAACGGCGTTTAACACTCCGTTAGGGCATTTTGAGTACCGGGTTCTGCCGTTTGGTCTCGCCAATGCGCCAGCTGTTTTTCAGGCATTAGTTAATGATGTTCTGAGAGACATGCTGAACATCTTTGTTTTTGTCTATCTTGACGATATCCTGATTTTTTCACCGTCACTCGAGATTCATGTTCAGCACGTTCGACGTGTTCTACAGCGCCTTTTAGAGAATTGTCTCTACGTAAAGGCTGAGAAGTGCTCTTTTCATGTCTCCTCCGTTACTTTTCTCGGTTCCGTTATTTCCGCTGAAGGCATTCAGATGGATTCCGCTAAGGTCCAAGCTGTCAGTGATTGGCCCGTTCCAAGGTCACGTGTCGAGTTGCAGCGCTTTTTAGGTTTCGCTAATTTCTATCGGCGTTTCATTCGTAATTTCGGTCAAGTTGCTGCCCCTCTCACAGCTCTTACTTCTGTCAAGACGTGTTTTAAGTGGTCCGGTTCCGCCCAGGGAGCTTTTGATCTTCTAAAAGAACGTTTACGTCCGCTCCTATCCTCGTTACTCCTGACGTCACTAGACAATTCATTGTCGAGGTTGACGCTTCAGAGGTAGGCGTGGGAGCCATTCTATCCCAGCGCTTCCAGTCTGACGATAAGGTTCATCCTTGCGCTTATTTTTCTCATCGCCTGTCGCCATCTGAGCGCAACTATGATGTGGGTAACCGTGAACTGCTCGCCATCCGCTTAGCCCTAGGCGAATGGCGACAGTGGTTGGAGGGGGCGACCGTTCCTTTTGTCGTTTGGACAGACCATAAGAACCTTGAGTACATCCGTTCTGCCAAACGACTTGATGCCCGTCAAGCTCGTTGGGCGTTGTTTTTCGCTCGTTTCGAGTTTGTGATTTCTTACCGTCCGGGTAGCAAGAACACCAAGCCTGATGCCTTATCCCGTCTGTTTAGTTCTTCTGTGGCTTCTACTGATCCCGAGGGATTCTTCCTTATGGGCGTGTTGTCGGGTTGACAGTCTGGGGAATTGAAAGACAGGTTAAGCAAGCACTCACGCACACTGCGTCGCCGCGCTTGTCCTAGTAACCTCCTTTTCGTTCCTGTTTCCACTCGTCTGGCTGTTCTTCAGTGGGCTCACTCTGCCAAGTTAGCTGGTCATCCCGGTGTTCGAGGCACTCTTGCGTCTATTCGCCAGCGCTTTTGGTGGCCGACTCAGGAGCGTGACACGCGCCGTTTCGTGGCTGCTTGTTCGGACTGCGCGCAGACTAAGTCGGGTAACTCTCCTCCTGCCGGTCGTCTCAGACCGCTCCCCATTCCTTCTCGACCATGGTCTCACATCGCCCTAGACTTCATTACCGGTCTGCCTTTGTCTGCGGGGAAGACTGTGATTCTTACGGTTGTCGATAGGTTCTCTAAGGCGGCACATTTCATTCCCCTCGCTAAACTTCCTTCCGCTAAGGAGACGGCACAAATCATTATCGAGAATGTGTTCAGAATTCATGGCCTCCCGTTGACGCCGTTTCAGACAGAGGCCCGCAATTCACGTCACAGTTTTGGAGGGAGTTCTGTCGTTTGATTGGTGCGTCCGTCAGTCTCTCTTCCGGGTTTCATCCCCAGTCTAACGGTCAAGCAGAGAGGGCCAATCAGACGATTGGTCGCATACTACGCAGCCTTTCTTTCAGAAACCCTGCGTCTTGGGCAGAACAGCTCCCTGGGCAGAATACGCTCACAACTCGCTTCCTTCGTCTTCTACCGGGTTATCTCCGTTTCAGAGTAGTCTGGGTTACCAGCCTCCTCTGTTCTCATCCCAGCTTGCCGAGTCCAGCGTTCCCTCCGCTCAAGCGTTTGTCCAACGTTGTGAGCGCACCTGGAGGAGGGTGAGGTCTGCACTTTGCCGCTGGGCACAGACTGTGAGAGCCGCCAATAAACGCAGGATTAAGAGTCCAAGGTATTGTTGCGGCCAGAGAGTGTGGCTTTCCACTCGCAACCTTCCTCTTACGACAGCTTCTGTAAGTTGACTCCGCGGTTCATTGGTCCGTTCCGTGTCTCCCAGGTCGTCAATCCTGTCGCTGTGCGACTGCTTCTTCCGCGACATCTTCGTCGCGTCCATCCTGTCTTCCATGTCTCCTGTGTCAAGCCCTTTCTTCGCACCCCCGTTCGTCTTCCCTCCCCCCTCCCGTCCTTGTCGAGAGCGCACCTATTTACAAGGTACATAAGATCATGGACATGCGTTCTCGGGGACGGGGTCACCAATACTTAGTGGATTGGGAGGGTTACGGTCCTGAGGAGAGGAGTTGGGTTCCGTCTCGGGACGTGCTGGACCGTTCACTCATTGATGATTTCCTCCGTTGCCGCCAGGATTCCTCCTCGAGTGCGCCAGGAGGCGCTCGGTGAGTGGGGGGTACTGTCATGTTTTGTCATTAATTATCATGTCTTGTCCCTGTGCTTCCCCTTCTATTCGTTTCCCTCTGCTGGTCTTATTAGGTTCTTTCCCTCTTTCTATCCCTCTCTCTCCCCTCCCTCTCTCACTCTCTCGCTCTCTCTTCTCTCTATCGTTCCGTTCCTGCTCCCAGCTGTTCCTATTCCCCTAATCATCATTTAGTCTTCCCACACCTGTTCCCGATCCTTTTCCCTGATTAGAGTCCCTATTTCTCTCCTTGTTTTCCGTACCTGCCCTGTCGGATCCTCATCTATAATTCACCGTGCTGTGTCTATGTTTTGCCCTGTCGTGTCGTGTTTCCCTCAGATGCTGCGTGGTGAGCAGGTGTCTGAGTCTGCTAGGTTCAAGTGCCTTCCCGAGGCAACCTGCAGTTCTCGATCAAGTCT
>NC_060184.1:10527046-10544546 GCF_021184085.1 Oncorhynchus gorbuscha
GATGGTGGTGGTGGTGGTGGTGATGGTGGTGGTGGTGGTTTCCAGGGTCACTGCTGGCTTAAATCCTGACCTGCCATGCCTTTGATCAACTTAATGAATATAATTTGTGCTTCAATGTAGACGCATGGCGTTGTCATTGTCCTCTCCACACCTGCCGTGTGATGCCAGGAAACTATGTTCCTTCCTTTGTTCTCAAACACACAATGCCCCCAGATCCCTCTCTTCTTCTCCTCTCTCAGCTCAGAGCTCAATACCTGTATCCTACCATCCTGTCTGCATCTGCTGAGTACTGCAGTCAGACACACAAAGGAGAAATAATCTTCCTAACTAAGCTTCTCTTCTCTGGGCTAAATCTGCCAGTTTGAAGAAAGTGAACATGCTTTTTTTGTAACATGGTAACTTCAGTTGGAATCTAAGAAGTAAGGCCTGTGGAACATACCAAAACACAAGACTCTATTGGTATATCACTGCAGTTATGTGGGAAGTGGAACATACTAAATTAAAGACTATTGGTATATCACTGCAGTTATTTGGGAAGTGGAACATACTAAATTAAAGACTATTGGTATATCACTGCAGTTATTTGGGAAGTGGAACATACTAAATTAAAGACTCTATTGGTATATCACTGCAGTTATTTGGGAAGTGGAACATACTAAATTAAAGACTCTATTGGTATATCACTGCAGTTATGTGGGAAGTGGAACATACTAAATTAAAGACTCTATTGGTATATCACTGCAGTTATGTGGGAAGGGTTACTACCAACATAGTTCCCTGGTCCTACCAACATAGCTCCCTGGTGCTACCACCATAGTTCCCTGGTCCTACCACCACAGTTCCCTGGTCCTACCACCATAGTTCCCTGGTCCTACCACCATAGTTCCCTGGTCCTACCACCATAGTTCCCTGGTCCTACCACTATAGTTCCCTGGTCTTACCAACATAGTTCCCTGGTCCACCATCTTTATATCAGAGAAACAACACCATCAGCCATCAACGAGGGATTTGTGTGTATGTGTTATTAATGTCTGTACTATGTGTGTATGTGTTCATGTAGGTACTGTCTGCCTCTGCCCCAATGTACACAGGTGTATACAGTTTGTACATAAGGCGTTCCACGCTGGGGTGTACCTACTGTTACAACACCCTTCCAATTAACACACTCACGGACAAGCCTAAACACACACACACACTCACTCCCCTCCCCAGGTACCCAGATTCCAGTCCTAAGTGGTTGTTGTTAAACTCCAGAGCTGTCAGTCCTCTAATAGGTCAGCCAGCTGTGTCACACAGAGAAATGGTCCCTCCCCTCTCCACGACAGCTGGCTTACAGAACATGGGGCTTTTCTTCCTGTAACACCACCTAGGAACTACTGAGTGGTCTGCTAGAGGAATGTGTTGAGAGTGACACCAGTACTAAAGCAAAGAAAATGGAGTGAGGTCTAAGGTCAGGTGGCTGTTTGCCTGGGGCCAAAGGACTCAATAGGGGGATGAATGGAAGGATAGAATGGAGGGAGGAAGGGAGGGGTGAAGGAGTGACTGAGGGTTGAAGGAGTGACCGAGGGGTGAAGGAGTGACCCCGGGGTGAAGGAGTGACCCCGGGTTGAAGGAGTGACCCCGGGGTGAAGGAGTGACCGAGGGGTGAAGGAGTGACCCTGGGTTGAAGGACTGACCCCGGGTTGAAGGAGTGACCGAGGGGTGAATGAGTGACCCCGGGTTGAAGGAGTGAAAAACAAAATAGCAGAGTTGGTCAGGAGCCAGTTAAATATCCGCTGTACATTCCAGCGCCATTCTCAAGTCAGATGGACTCCATCCTGAAATAAGAAAGAAAATAAGTAGCTAATGTACAATAATGTAGAGAGAGAGAGAGAGAGAGAGAGAGAGAGAGAGAGAGAGACAGAGAGAGAGAGACAGACAGACAGACAGACAGACAGACAGACAGACAGACAGACAGACAGACAGACAGACAGACAGACAGACAGACAGACAGACAGACAGACAGACAGACAGACAGACAGACAGACAGACAGACAGACAGACAGACAGACAGACAGACAGACAGACAGACAGAGAGACAGACAGACAGACAGACAGACAGACAGACAGACAGACAGACAGACAGACAGACAGACAGACAGACAGACAGACAGACAGACAGACAGACAGACAGACAGACAGGCAGGCAGACAGACAGACAGACAGAGAGAGAGACAGACAGACAGACAGACAGACAGACAGACAGACAGACAGACAGACAGACAGACAGACAGACAGACAGACAGACAGACAGACAGACAGACAGACAGACAGACAGACAGACAGACAGACAGAGAGAGAGAGAGACAGACAGACAGACAGACAGACAGACAGACAGACAGACAGACAGACAGACAGACAGACAGACAGACAGACAGACAGACAGACAGACAGACAGACAGACAGACAGACAGACAGACAGACAGACAGACAGAGAGAGAGAGAGAGAGAGAGAGAGAGAGAGAGAGAGAGAGAGAGAGAGCGCCATCACATCACAACCCTTATTTATTTTCCCTTGTGTACTTTAACCATCTGTACATTGTTACAACACTATATATATATATATATATATATATATATATATATATATATATATATATATATATATATATATATTTATTTTTATTGACATTTGTAATGTCTTTATTGTTTTGAAGCTTCTTTATGTGTAATGTTTACTGTTAATTTTTATTGTTTATTTCACTTTTGTATAATATCTACCTCACTTGCAATGTTAACACATGTTTCCTATGCCAATAAAGCCCCTTGAATTGAATTGAGACAGAGAGAGACAGAGAGAGAGGGAGAGATCCAGAGAGAGAGGCAGAGAGAGAGCCGGAGAGAGTGCCAGAGAGAGAGCCGGAGAGAGAGCCAGAGAGAGACACAGAGAGAGGGCCAGAGAGAGACTCAGAGAGAGAGCCAGAGAGAGAGACACAGAGAGAGGGCCAGCAGGAGGGCCAGAGAGAGAGAGAGAGAGAAAGAGGGAAAGAGAGAGAGGCACAGAGAGAGAGTGAGAAGCAGAGAAAGACAGAGAGAGAGAACCAGAGAGAGAGCCAGAGATAGATATAGATTGAGAGAGAGAAGCAGAGAGAGCCAGAGAGAGAACCAGAGAGAGAGAAAGAAAGAGAGAGAGAGAGAGAGAGAGAGAGAGAGAGAGAGAGAGAGCCAGCGAGCCAGTAAACGAGGAGAGCATAGTGGTTTTGTCTTTCAGCTCAGCTGACGTTGGCTGTTCCAAGGTTTCAATGACATGCTTACAGTGTTCTATGCTGTCAACACTGTAAAAACAAACACAGAATTTATGGCACATTAGAAATTTTGCAGACAAACTATTCAGGCAATTAATGGTGTATGAAAAGCATCTGTGTCGAAGTAGAGAGCACTTCAACACGAATATAGGCCAACACCATTGTGTTTAGTGTTATGTTCTCCATGAGGAGTTTGTTCCGAGGATCATGGATCTTGGTTGGTTGGTGTTTTTTTTGCAAATGATGACTTGTGTTTGTATTGTTCATATAGACACTGTACTTTACTGTACTTTACTGTACTTTACTCTACTTTACTGTACTTTACTTTACTTTACTGTAACCAGGTCAATGATTGCTTAGGTTCCTGCCCTTCCAGGGAGGTTTTACCTAGCCACCGTGTTTCTACATCTGTGTTGCTTGCTGTTTGGGGTTTTAGGCTGGGATGCTGGAGAAGTGTGCTCTTCACCAGAGGTGGAAAAACTACCCAAATGTCATACTGTAGTAAAAGTAGAGATACCTTAATAGAAAATTACTCAAGTAAAAGTGAAAGTCACACAGTAAAATACTACTTGAGTAAAAGACTAAAAGTATTTGGTTCTAAATATACTTAAGTATCAAAAGTAAAAGTATAAATCATTTCACATTCCTTATATTAGGCATATTTTCTTGTTATTTTTTTGACGGATAGCCAGGGGTACACTCCAACACCCAGACATCATTTACAAACGAAGCACTTGTGATAAGTGAGTCTGCCAGATCAGAGGCATTAGGGATGACCAGGGATGTTCTCTTGATAAATATGTGAATTGGACCATTTTCCTGTCCTGCTAAGC
Organism: Oncorhynchus gorbuscha; assembly: GCF_021184085.1. Lineage (NCBI taxonomy): Eukaryota > Metazoa > Chordata > Actinopteri > Salmoniformes > Salmonidae > Oncorhynchus > Oncorhynchus gorbuscha. The sequence goes on from NC_060184.1 coordinate 10,531,164, forward strand.
ATTCAAAATGTGACAAGTACTTTTGGGTGTCAGGGAAAATATATGGAGTAAAAAGTATATTGTTTTCTTTAGTAATGTAGAGAAGTAAAAGTTGTCAAAAATATAGATAGTAAAGTACAGATACCCCCAAAAAACTTCTTAAGTAGTACTTGAAAGTATTTTTTAAAGTATCTTTACTAAGTACTTTACACCACTGCTCTTCACGGATGAATCCCGGTTTCGACGGGCAGATGGCAGATGGCAGATGCTAGATGGCAGATGGCAGATGGTAGATGGTAGATGGCAGATGGTAGATGGCAGATGGCAGATGTCAGAGGGCAGATGGCAGATGGCAGATGGCAGATGGCAGATGGCAGATGGCAGATGGCAGATGGCAGATGGCAGATGGTAGATGGCAGATGTCAGAGGGCATATGGCAGAGGGCAGATGGCAGATGGCAGATGGCAGATGGCAGATGGCAGATGTCAGAGGGCAGATGGCAGATGGCAGATGGCAGATGGCATCGTGTGGGCGAGCAGTTTGCTGATGTCAACGTTGTGGACAGAGTGCTCCATGTTTGTGGTGGGGTTATGGTATGGGCAGGCATACGCTACGGACAAGAACACAATTGCATTTTAATCGATGGCAATTTGAATGCCTAGAGATACCGTGACGAGATCCTGAGGCTCATTGTCGTACTATTCATCTGCCGCCATCACCTCATGTTTCAGTGATGATGATGCACTGCTCAATGTCACAAGGATCTGTACACAATTCCTGGAAGCTGAAAATGTCCCAGTTCTTCCATGGCCTGTATAGTCACCAGACATGTCACCCATTGAGCATGTTTGGGATGCTCTGGATTGAAGCGTATGACAGCGTGTTCCACTTCCCTCCAATATCCAGCATCTTTGCACAGCCATTGAAGAGGAGTGGGACAACATTCCACAGGACACAATCAACAGCCTGATCAAGTCTATGCAGTTTATACAGAAAGCCATTGAAGAGGAGTGTTACTCACTGTGTAAAGCCATTGAAGATGTGTGTTACTCACTGTGTAAAGCCATTGAAGATGTGTGTTACTCACTGTGTAAAGCCATTGAAGATGTGTGTTACTCACTGTGTAAAGCCATTGAAGAGGTGTGTTACTCACTGTGTAAAGCCATTGAAGATGTGTGTTACTCACTGTGTAAAGCCATTGAAGAGGTGTGTTACTCACTGTGTAAAGCCATTGAAGAGGTGTGTTACTCACTGTGTAAAGCCATTGAAGAGGTGTGTTACTCACTGTGTAAAGCCATTGAAGAGGAGTGTTACTCACTGTGTAAAGCCATTGAAGAGGAGTGTAACTCACTGTGTAAAGCCATTGAAGAGGTGTGTTACTCACTGTGTAAAGCCATTGAAGAGGAGTGTTACTCACTGTGTAAAGCCATTGAAGAGGTGTGTTACTCACTGTGTAAAGCCATTGAAGAGGAGTGTTACTCACTGTGTAAAGCCATTGAAGAGGAGTGTAACTCACTGTGTAAAGCCATTGAAGAGGAGTGTTACTTACTGTGTAAAGCCATTGAAGAGGAGTGTTACTCACTGTGTAAAGCCATGGAAGAGGTGTGTTACTCACTGTGTATATGTCATTAATTTGATCATTTATTGTTGGGAAGGGCCTGTCTATAAGTACGCCTTTCTCTGTTAGTCCACACCTATTGTTAACCAAGCGTGTGACAATAAAACTAACATATACATTTTGTTTGGTATTCTATGTTTGATATTCTACTGATATATATATATATATATATATATATATATATATATATATATATATATATATACTGTATAAACTATCGATGGCCTTGGCCTTGTCTTCTCTGGTATTAAAATAAACACACACTCAACTTCCAATGAATGAGATACAGTAGACTAACGTTACTATTGAGAAGGGCCAACACACAGTACCAAACCGATTCGTCCAAAAAACTGAAGTAGCTACGGAACATAGGAAAACGGACATCTCTAGTCCCTTATAGTCTTTTTTGTTGAATTTCCTCACTAACTTAGAGGCGACGAGACCGCCTTCAGGCTGAAGCTGAAGGAATGAAACCTCTCACTCTCAGTCACAATCCCTTTTTATTGCTGAACCAAAACCATGGCTTTCCAGATTAATTCATACTCAGGGACTTTGCATGTTTTAAGCTCTATGCAAATATTATTGGATTTTCTAAGGATTTGGGAAGGATTTCCTGCCATGGATTTTCCTTTACAGATTTACGTCTTCAGAAAATAAGTACAAAAAATATTTTTATTTAGCTTCGGTAAAGAAAGTAAAGAAGGCAAACAAATATTTAATCAGCAGTCCAGTTGAAAATGTATTCAGCAGTCTGGTGGAACTTTAATTAGTAATCTGGTGGAACTTTAATTAGTAATCTGGTGGAACTTTAATTAACAGTCTGGTGGAACTTTAATTAGTAATCTGGTGGAACTTTAATTAACAGTCTGGTGGAACTTTAATTAGTAGTCTGGTGGAACTTTAATTAGTAGTCTGGTGGAACTTTAATTAGTCGTCAGGTGGAACTTTAATTAGTTGTCTGGTGGAACTTTAATCAGTCGTCAGGTGGAACTTTAATTAGTAGTCTGGTGGAACTTTAATTAGTAGTCTGGTGGAACTTTAATTAGTAGTCTGGTGGAACTTTAATCAGTAGTCTGGTGGAACTTTAATTAGTTGTCTGGTGGAACTTTAATTAGTTGTCTGGTGGAACTTTAATCAGTAGTCTGGTGGAACTTTAATCAGTCGTCAGGTGGAACTTTAATTAGTTGTCTGGTGGAACATTAATTAGTAGTCTGGTGGAACTTTAATCAGTAGTCTGGTGGAACTTTAATCAGTCGTCAGGTGGAACTTTAATTAGTTGTCTGGTGGAACTTTAATTAGCAGTCTGGTGGAACTTTAATTAGCAGTCTGGTGGAATTTTAATTAGTAGTCTGGTTGAACTTTAATTAGTAGTCTGGTGGAACTTTAATTAGCAGTCTGGTGGAACTTTAATTAGTTGTCTGGTGGAACTTTAATCAGTAGTCTGGTGGAACTTTAATCAGTCGTCAGGTGGAACTTTAATTAGTTGTCTGGTGGAACTTTAATTAGTAGTCTGGTTGAACTTTAATTAACAGTCTGGTGGAACTTTAATTAACAGTCTGGTGGAACTTTAATTAACAGTCTGGTGGAACTTTAATTAGTAGTCTGGTGGAACTTTAATTAGTTGTCTGGTGGAACTTTAATTAGCAGTCTGGTGGAATTTTAATTAGTAGTCTGGTGGAACATTAATTAGTCGTCTGGTGGAACTTTAATTAGCAGTCTGGTGGAACTTTAATTAGTCGTCTGGTGGAACTTTAATTAACAGTCTGGTGGAACTTTAATTAGCAGTCTGGTGGAACTTTAATTAACAGTCTGGTGGAATTTTAATTAGTAGTCTGGTGGAACTTTAATTAGTAGTCTGGTGGAACTTTAATTAGCAGTCTGGTGGAATTTTAATTAGTAGTCTGGTGGAACATTAATTAGTCGTCTGGTGGAACTTTAATCAGCAGTCTGGTGGAACTTTAATTAGTAGTCTGGTGGAACTTTAATTAACAGTCTGGTGGAACTTTAATTAACAGTCTGGTGGAACTTTAATTAACAGTCTGGTGGAACTTTAATTAGCAGTCTGGTGGAACATTCATTAACAGTCTGGTGGAACATTCATTAACAGTCTGGTGGAACTTTAATTAGCAGTCTGGTGGAACTTTAATTAGCAGTATGGTGGAATTTTAATTAGTAGTCTGGTGGAACTTTAATTAACAGTCTGGTGGAACTTTAATTAACAGTCTGGTGGAACTTTAATTATTAGTCTGGTGGAACTTTAATTAGTAGTCTGGTGGAACATTAATTATTAGTCTGGTGGAACTTTAATTAGTAGTCTGGTGGAACTTTAATTAGTAGTCTGGTGGAACATTAATTAGTAGTCTGGTGGAACTTTAATTATTAGTCTGGTGGAACTTTAATTAGTAGTCTGGTGGAACTTTAATTAGTAGTCTGGTGGAACTTTAATTAGTTGTCTGGTGGAACTTTAATTAGTAGTCTGGTGGAACTTTAATTAGCAGTATGGTGGAATTTTAATTAGTAGTCTGGTGGAACTTTAATTAGTAGTCTGGTGGAACTTTAATTAGCAGTCTGGTGGAACTTTAATCAGTCGTCAGGTGGAACTTTAATTAGTAGTCTGGTGGAACTTTAATTAGTAGTCTGGTGGAACTTTAATTAGCCGTCTATTGGAACTTTAATTAGCAGTCTGGTGGAACTTTAATTAGTAGTCTGGTGGAACTTTAATTAGTTGTCTGGTGGAACTTTAATTAGCAGTCTATTAGAACTTTAATTAGTAATCTGGTGGAACTTTAATTAGTAGTCTGGTGGAACTTTAATCAGTAGTCTGGTGGAACTTTAATTAGCAGTCTGGTGGAACTTTAGTTAGTAGTCTGGTGGAACTTTAATTAGTTGTCTGGTGGAACTTTAATTAGCAGTCTGGTGGAACTTTAATTAGCAGTATGGTGGAATTTTAATTAGTAGTCTGGTGGAACTTTAATTAGTAGTCTGGTGGAACTTTAATTAGAAGTCTGGTGGAACTTTAATCAGTCGTCAGGTGGAACTTTAATTAGTAGTCTGGTGGAACTTTAATTAGTAGTCTGGTGGAACTTTAATTAGCCGTCTATTGGAACTTTAATTAGCAGTCTGGTGGAACTTTAATTAGCATTCTGGTGGAACTTTAATTAGCAGTCTGGTGGAACATTAATTAGTTGTCTGGTGGAACTTTAATTAGCAGTCTGGTGGAACTTTAATGAGCAGTCTGGTGGAACTTTAATCAGTAGTCTGGTGGAACTTTAATTAGTTGTCTGGTGGAACTTTAATTAGCAGTCTGGTGGAACTTTAATTAGTTGTCTGGTGGAACTTTAATCAGTAGTCTGGTGGAACTTTAATCAGTCGTCAGGTGGAACTTTAATTAGTTGTCTGGTGGAACTTTAATTAGCAGTCTGGTGGAACTTTAATTAGCAGTCTGGTGGAATTTTAATTAGTAGTCTGGTGGAACATTAATTAGTCGTCTGGTGGAACTTTAATTAGCAGTCTGGTGGAACTTTAATTAGTAGTCTGGTGGAACTTTAATTAGTAGTCTGGTGGAACTTTAATTAGTCGTCTGGTGGAACTTTAATCAGCAGTCTGGTGGAACTTTAATTAGTAGTCTGGTGGAACTTTAATTAACAGTCTGGTGGAACTTTAATTAACAGTCTGGTGGAACTTTAATTAACAGTCTGGTGGAACTTTAATTAGCAGTCTGGTGGAACATTCATTAACAGTCTGGTGGAACTTTAATTAGTTGTCTGGTGGAACTTTAATTAGCAGTCTGGTGGAACTTTAATTAGCAGTATGGTGGAATTTTAATTAGTAGTCTGGTGGAACTTTAATTAACAGTCTGGTGGAACTTTAATTAGTAGTCTGGTGGAACTTTAATTATTAGTCTGGTGGAACTTTAATTAGTAGTCTGGTGGAACTTTAATCAGTAGTCTGGTGGAACTTTAATTAGCAGTCTGGTGGAACTTTAATTAGTAGTCTGGTGGAACTTTAATTAGTTGTCTGGTGGAACTTTAATTAGTAGTCTGGTGGAACTTTAATTAGCAGTATGGTGGAATTTTAATTAGTAGTCTGGTGGAACTTTAATTAGTAGTCTGGTGGAACTTTAATTAGCAGTCTGGTGGAACTTTAATCAGTCGTCAGGTGGAACTTTAATTAGTAGTCTGGTGGAACTTTAATTAGTAGTCTGGTGGAACTTTAATTAGCCGTCTATTGGAACTTTAATTAGCAGTCTGGTGAAACTTTAATTAGTAGTCTGGTGGAACTTTAATTACATTTACATTTACATTTAAGTCATTTAGCAGACGCTCTTATCCAGAGCGACTTACAAATTGGTGCAATCACCTTATGACATCCAGTGGGACAGTCACTTAACAATAGTGCATCTAAAACTTAGGGGGGGTGGGGTGAGAGGGATTACTTAACCTATCCTAGGTATTCCTTAAAGAGGTGGGGTTTCAGGTGTCTCCGGAAGGTGGTGATTGACTCCGCTGTCCTGGCGTCGTGAGGGAGTTTGTTCCACCATTGGGGGGCCAGGGCAGCGAACAGTTTTGACTGGGCTGAGCGGGAGCTGTACTTCCTCAGTGGTAGGGAGGCGAGCAGGCCAGAGGTGGATGAACGCAGTGCCCTTGTTTGGGTGTAGGGCCTGATCAGAGCCTGGAGGTACTGAGGTGCCGTTCCCCTCACAGCTCCGTAGGCAAGCACCATGGTCTTGTAGCGGATGCGGCTTCTTTAACTGGAAGCCAGTGGAGAGAACGGAGGAGCGGGGTGACGTGAGAGAACTTGGGAAGGTTGAACACCAGACGGGCTGCGAACGTTCTGGATGAGTTGAAGGGGTTTAATGGCACAGGCAGGGAGCCCAGCCAACAGCGAGTTGCAGTAATCCAGACGGGAGATGACAAGTGCCTGGATTAGGACCTGCGCCGCTTCCTGTGTGAGGCAGGGTCGTACTCTGCGGATGTTGTAGAGCATGAACCTACAGGAACGGGCCACCGCCTTGATGTTAGTTGAGAACGACAGGGTGTTGTCCAGGATCACGCCAAGGTTCTTGGCGCTCTGGGAGGAGGACACAATGGAGTTGTCAACCGTGATGGCGAGATCATGGAACGGGCAGTCCTTCCCCGGGAGGAAGAGCAGCTCCGTCTTGCCGAGGTTCAGCTTGAGGTGGTGATCCGTCATCCACACTGATATGTCTGCCAGACATGCAGAGATGCGATTCGCCACCTGGTCATCAGAAGGGGGAAAGGAGAAGATTAATTGTGTGTCGTCTGCATAGCAATGATAAGAGAGACCATGTGAGGTTATGACAGAGCCAAGTGACTTGGTGTATAGCGAGAATAGGAGAGGGCCAAGAACAGAGCCCTGGGGGACACCAGTGGTGAGAGCGCGTGGTGAGGAGACAGATTCTCGCCACGCCACCTGGTAGGAGCGACCTGTCAGGTAGGACGCAATCCAAGCGTGGGCCGCGCCGGAGATGCCCAACTCGGAGAGGGTGGAGAGGAGGATCTGATGGTTCACAGTATCGAAGGCAGCCGATAGATCTAGAAGGATGAGAGCAGAGGAGAGAGAGTTAGCTTTAGCTGTGCGGAGCGCCTCCGTGATACAGAGGAGAGCAGTCTCAGTTGAATGACTAGTCTTGAAACCTGACTGATTTGGATCAAGAAGGTCATTCAGAGAGAGATAGCGGGAGAGCTGGCCAAGGACGGCACGTTCAAGAGTTTTGGAGAGAAAAGAAAGAAGGGATACTGGTCTGTAATTGTTGACATCGGAGGGATCGAGTGTAGGTTTTTTCAGAAGGGGTGCAACTCTCGCTCTCTTGAAGACGGAAGGGACGTAGCCAACGGTCAGGGATGAGTTGATGAGCGAGGTGAGGTAAGGGAGAAGGTCTCCGGAAATGGTCTGGAGAAGAGAGGAGGGGATAGGGTCAAGCGGGCAGGTTGTTGGGCGGCCGGCCGTCACAAGACGCGAGATTTCATCTGGAGAGAGAGGGGAGAAAGAGGTCAGAGCACAGGGTAGGGCAGTGTGAGCAGAACCAGCGGTGTCGTTTGACTTAGCAAACGAGGATCGGATGTCGTCGACCTTCTTTTCAAAATGGTTGACGAAGTCATCTGCAGAGAGGGAGGAGGGGGGAGGGGGCGGAGGATTCAGGAGGGAGGAGAAGGTGGCAAAGAGCTTCCTAGGGTTGGAGGCAGAAGCTTGGAATTTAGCGTGGTAGAAAGTGGCTTTAGCAGCAGAGACAGAGGAGGAAAATGTAGAGAGGAGGGAGTGAAAGGATGCCAGGTCCGCAGGGAGGCGAGTTTTCCTCCATTTCCGCTCGGCTGCCCGGAGCCCTGTTCTGTGAGCTCGCAATGAGTCATCGAGCCACGGAGCGGGAGGGGAGGACCGAGCCGGCCTGGAGGATAGGGGACATAGAGAGTCAAGGGATGCAGAGAGGGAGGAGAGGAGGGTTGAGGAGGCAGAATCAGGAGATAGGTGGGAGAAGGTTTGAGCGGAGGGAAGAGATGATAGGATGGAAGAGGAGAGAGTAGCGGGGGAGAGAGAGCGAAGGTTGGGACGGCGCGATACCATCCGAGTAGGGGCAGTGTGGGAGGTGTTGGATGAGAGCGAGAGGGAAAAGGATACAAGGCAGTGGTCGGAGACTTGGAGGGGAGTTGCAATGAGGTTAGTGGAAGAACAGCATCTAGTAAAGATGAGGTCGAGCGTATTGCCTGCCTTGTGAGTAGGGGGAAGGTGAGAGGGTGAGGTCAAAAGAGGAGAGGAGGGAAAGAAGGAGGCAGAGAGGAAAGAGTCAAAGGTAGACGTGGGGAGGTTAAAGTCGCCCAGAACTGTGAGAGGTGAGCCGTCCTCAGGAAAGGAGCTTATCAAGGCATCAAGCTCATTGATGAACTCTCCGAGGGAACCTGGAGGGCGATAAATGATAAGGATGTTAAGCTTGAAAGGGCTAGTAACTGTGACAGCATGGAATTCAAAGGAGGCGATAGACAGATGGGTAAGGGGAGAAAGAGAGAATGACCACTTGGGAGAGATGAGGATCCCGGTGCCACCACCCCGCTGACCAGACGCTCTCGGGTGTGCGAGAACACGTGGGCGGACGAAGAGAGAGCAGTAGGAGTAGCAGTGTTGTCTGTGGTGATCCATGTTTCCGTCAGGGCCAAGAAGTCGAGGGACTGGAGGGAGGCATGGGCTGAGATGAACTCTGCCTTGTTGACCGCAGATTGGCAGTTCCAGAGGCTACCGGAGACCTGGAACTCCACGTGGGTCGTGCGCGCTGGGACCACCAGAGTAGGGTGGCCGCGGCCACGCGGTGAGGAGCGTTTGTATGGTCTGTGCAGAGAGGAGAGAACAGGGATAAACCGACACATAGTTGACAGGCTACAGAAGAGGCTACGCTAATGCAAAGGAGATGGGAATGACAAGTGGACTACACGTCTCGAATGTTCAGAAAGTTAAGCTACGTAGCAAGAATCTTATTGACTAAAATGATTAAAATGATACAGTACTGCTGAAGTAGGTCAGCTGGCAGTGGGTGCGTTGTTGACACTACACTAATCAAGTCGTTCCGTTGAGTGTAATAGTTTCTGCAGTGTTGCTATTCGGGGCTAGCAGGCTAGCTAGCAGTGTTGTTTACGTTACGTTGCGTTAAAAGAACGACAATAGATGGCTAGCGAACCTAGAAAATCGCTCTAGACTACACAATTATCTTTGATACAAAGACGGCTATGTAGCTAGCTAAGTAGCTAGCTACGATCAAACAAATCAAACCGTTGTACTGTAATGAAAATGAAGTGAAAATGTGATACAACCTGTGAATGCGACCGGGTAGTTGAGTTCTATACAGAAGACGTTGGCTAGCGTTGGCTAGCTGTTGGCTAGCTAGCAGAGTCACCTACGTTAAGGACGACAAATAGCTGGCTAGCTAACCTCGGTAAATTAAGATAATCACTCTAAGACTACACACTCTAAACCTAAACAACACAATTATCTTGGATACGATGATACGATGATACGAAGACAGCAAAGACAGCTATGTAGCTAGCTAACACTACACTGATCAAGTCGTTCAGTTGAGTGTAACAGTTTCTCCAGTGCAGCTAATCAGTGGACGTTAGCTAGCTGGCTAGTGAAGACTACGTTAGGACGGCGAAATACGATAATTACGCAATTATCTTTGATACAAAGACGGCTATGTAGCTAGCTGAGAAGAAATTGCTAAGATAAGACAAATCAAACCGTTGTGATATAATGAAATATAATGAAAAAGTAATGAAAAAGTTATACTACCCGTTGGAGCGACGTGCAGATGCGACCACTCGCTCCAACCGGAACCGGCTGTCTGGTGGAACTTTAATTAGCAGTCTATTAGAACTTTAATTAGTAGTCTGGTGGAACTTTAATCAGTAGTCTGGTGGAACTTTAATTAGCAGTCTGGTGGAACTTTAGTTAGTAGTCTGGTGGAACTTTAATTAGTTGTCTGGTGGAACTTTAATTAGCAGTCTGGTGGAACTTTAATTAGCAGTATGGTGGAATTTTAATTAGTAGTCTGGTGGAACTTTAATTAGTAGTCTGGTGGAACTTTAATTAGCAGTCTGGTGGAACTTTAATCAGTCGTCAGGTGGAACTTTAATTAGTAGTCTGGTGGAACTTTAATTAGTAGTCTGGTGGAACTTTAATTAGCCGTCTATTGGAACTTTAATTAGCAGTCTGGTGGAACTTTAATTAGTAGTCTGGTGGAACTTTAATTAGTTGTCTGGTGGAACTTTAATTAGCAGTCTGGTGGAACTTTAATTAGCAGTCTGGTGGAACTTTAATTAGTAGTCTGGTGGAACTTTAATTATTAGTCTGGTGGAACTTTAATTAGCAGTCTGGTGGAACTTTAATTAACAGTCTGGTGGAAGTTTAATTAACAGTCTGGTGGAACTTTAATTAACAGTCTGGTGGAACTTTAATTAGCAGTCTGGTGGGACTTTAATTAACAGTCTGGTGGAACTTTAATTAGTAGTCTGGTGGAACTTTAATTAACAGTCTGGTGGAACTTTAATTAGTAGTCTGGTGGAACTTTAATTAACAGTCTGGTGGAACTTTAATCAGTCGTCAGGTGGAACTTTAATTAGTCGTCTGGTGGAACTTTAATCAGCAGTCTGGTGGAACTTTAATTAGTAGTCTGGTGGAACTTTAATTAACAGTCTGGTGGAACTTTAATTAACAGTCTGGTGGAACTTTAATTAACAGTCTGGTGGAACTTTAATTAACAGTCTGGTGGAACATTAATTAGCAGTCTGGTGGAACTTTAATTAGTAGTCTGGTGGAACTTTAATTAACAGTCTGGTGGAACTTTAATTAACAGTCTGGTGGAACTTTAATTAGCAGTCTGGTGGAACATTAATTAACAGTCTGGTGGAACTTTAATTAGTTGTCTGGTGGAACTTTAATTAGCAGTCTGGTGGAACTTTAATTAGCAGTATGGTGGAATTTTAATTAGTAGTCTGGTGGAACTTTAATTAACAGTCTGGTGGAACTTTAATTAGTAGTCTGGTGGAACTTTAATTATTAGTCTGGTGGAACTTTAATTAGTAGTCTGGTGGAACTTTAATTAGCAGTCTGGTGGAACTTTAATTAGTAGTCTGGTGGAACTTTAATTAGTAGTCTGGTGGAACTTTAATTAGTAGTCTGGTGGAACTTTAATTAACAGTCTGGTGGGACTTTAATTAACAGTCTGTTGGAACTTTAATTAGCAGTCTGGTGGAACTTAAATTAACAGTCTGTTGGAACTTTAATTAGTCGTGTGGTGGAATTTTAATTAGTCGTGTGGTGGAACTTTAATTAGTTGTCTGGTGGAACTTTAATTAGCAGTCTATTGGAACTTTAATTAGTAGTCTGGTGGAACTTTAATTAGTAGTCTGGTGGAACTTTAATTAGTAGTCTGGTGGAACTTTAATTAGTCGTCTGGTGGAACATTAATTAGCTGTCTGGTGGAACTTTAATTAGCAGTCTGGTGGAACTTTAATTAGCAGTCTGGTGGAACTTTGTTTAGCAGTCTGGTGGAACTTTAATTAGCATTCTGGTGGAACTTTAATTAGCAGTCTGGTGGAACTATAATTAGTAGTCTGGTGGAACTTTAATTAGTCGTCTGGTGGAACATTAATTAGTTGTCTGGTGGAACTTTAATTAGCAGTCTGGTGGAACTTTAATTAGCAGTCTGGTGGAACTTTAATTAGCAGTCTGGTGGAACTTTAATTAGTAGTCTGGTGGAACTTTAATTAGTAGTCTGGTGGAACTTTAATTAGTCGTCTGGTGGAACTTTAATTAGTTGTCTGGTGGAACTTTAATTAGCAGTCTGGTGGAACTTTAATTAGCAGTCTGGTGGAACTTTACTTAGCAGTCTGGTGGAACTTTAATTAGTAGTCTGGTGGAACTTTAATTAGCAGTCTGGTGGAACTTTAATTAGCAGTCTGGTGGAACTTTAATTAGCAGTCTGGTGGAACTTTAATTAGCATTCTGGTGGAACTTTAATTAGTAGTCTGGTGGAACTTTAATTAACAGTCTGGTGGAACTTTAATAAGTAGTCTGGTGGAACTTTAATCAGTCGTCTGGTGGAACTTTAATTAGTTGTCTGGTGGAACTTTAATTAACAGTCTGGTGGAACTTTAATAAGTAGTCTGGTGGAACTTTAATCAGTCGTCTGGTGGAACTTTAATTATTAGTCTGGTGGAACTTTAATTAGTAGTCTGGTGGAACTTTAATTAGTTGTCTGGTGGAACTTTAATCAGTCGTCTGGTGGAACTTTAATTAGTTGTCTGGTGGAACTTTAATTAGTTGTCTGGTGGAACTTTAATTAGTCGTCTGGTGGAACTTTAATTAGTTGTCTGGTGGAACTTTAATTAGTCGTCTGGTGGAACTTTAATTAGTTGTCTGGTGGAACTTTAATTAGCAGTCTGGTGGAACTTTAATTAGCAGTATGATGGAATTTCAATTAGTAGTCTGGTGGAACTTTAATTAACAGTCTGGTGGAACTTTAATTAGCAGTATGATGGAATTTCAATTAGTAGTCTGGTGGAACTTTAATTAACAGTCTGGTGGAACTTTAATTAGCAGTATGATGGAATTTCAATTAGCAGTCTGGTGGAACTTTAATTAGTAGTCTGGTGGAACTTTAATCAGTAGTCTGGTGGAACTTTAATTAGCAGTCTGGTGGAACTTTAATTAGTAGTCTGGTGGAACTTTAATTAGCAGTCTGGTGGAACTTTAATCAGTCGTCAGGTGGAACTTTAATTAGTAGTCTGGTGGAACTTTAATTAGTAGTCTGGTGGAACTTTAATTAACAGTCTGGTGGAACTTTAATTAACAGTCTGGTGGAACTTTAATTAGTAGTCTGGTGGAACTATAATTAACAACCTGGTGGAACTTTAATTAACAGTCTGTTTGAACTTTAATTAGCAGTCTGGTGGAACTTTAATTAGCATTCTGGTGGAACTTTAATTAGCAGTCTGGTGGAACTTTAATTAGTAGTCTGGTGGAACTTTAATTAACAGTCTGGTGGAACTTTAATTAGCAGTATGATGGAATTTCAATTAGTAGTCTGGTGGAACTTTAATTAACAGTCTGGTGGAACTTTAATTAGCAGTATGATGGAATTTCAATTAGCAGTCTGGTGGAACTTTAATTAGTAGTCTGGTGGAACTTTAATCAGTAGTCTGGTGGAACTTTAATTAGCAGTCTGGTGGAACTTTAATTAGTAGTCTGGTGGAACTTTAATTAGCAGTCTGGTGGAACTT
>NC_060184.1:10549546-10589546 GCF_021184085.1 Oncorhynchus gorbuscha
TGTAATAATACATATATTCAGTTGTAATAGTTTTTGGTTTGACCCTCTACAATAGTAGTAAACCAACCTCCTCTTGTACCGATCTCAGCTTCGTAAAAGCTATTCCTATGCATCCCGTCTATGATTGAATCATTTCACCTAGATATGCTCTTAAAACACAAGGCCTGTCAGTTCTCACACAGTCGTATGTAGCAGAACAGATCAAAACCACGGACAGTTTCATTTTAATTGCTTAATTTCTTCATCATTCTCTCCCTTCATTTACACGTTTCTTCTTTATTACCCCCAGTAGAAAAACAAGAGATAAAAATGTAGAAGGAGTGACGTAAAAACAAGAGATAAAAATGTAGAAGGAGTGACGTAAAAACAAGTGAGTTTCAAATTGAACTCCAATAATGATATGTTCACTTCCTTAACCTGACATCTCTCTCTCTCTCTCTCTCTCTCTCTCTCTCTCTCTCTCTCTCTCTCTCTCTCTCTCTCTCTCTCTCTCTCTCTCTCTCTCTCTCTCTCTCTCTCTCTCTCTCTCTCTCATGGCAGAGGGGATGAGAGGGAGGAAGGAATGGAGGGAGTTGGGGATGAAGAGGTGAGAGGGAGAGATAGAGGTCCCTCTCCTCATGCTTTTGAATATGTGTTTTCTGTTTATCATTAGCTGACTGGGTGCTTCATCACTCGGTGAAAATCCCTATCTGCTGAACATAAGGCAGGCAGACAGTAGGGAATCAATCTTTTGTGCTTGGCCAGATAAACACAGGACACAATCAGAGAGGGGAGAGAAGAGAGAGGGGATACAGAGGGAAGAGGGGGAGTGATGGAGGGAGCAGGAGGGCCATGAGGAGCGGGCGGGGGGGGGGATTCATGCGGTCGCGGACGGTGATGGATGACGGAAGTGAAAGTGTCAGGATGGTATTATGCAAATGAAGGAGGCACCCGAGCAATTGCCCCTGTGATTATAAAGAAATGGGGGAGGAGCATTGCCCCGGTGATTATAGAGAGGTGGGGGAGGAGCATTGCCCGGGTGATTATAGAGAGGTGGGGGAGGAGCATCACCCCAGTGATTATTGAGAAATGGGGGAGGAGCATCGCCCCGGTGATTATAAAGAGGTGGGGAGAGAACAGCCTCTGGTCCCCCTACCATCACTATGAGGATATAAGGGAGCAATCTTGGCTGCTTGTTCTATATCTGAGAGTGTGAGAGAAAGATAGAGAGAGAGCGAGGGAGAGAGAGAGAAAGAAAGAGGAGAGAGAGAGAGGGAGAGAGAGGGAGGGAGAGAGAAAGAGAGAGAAGGAGAGAGATAAAGAGAGAGAAGGAGACAGAGAGAGTGAGAGAGAGACCGAGAGAGACCAAGAGAGACTGAGAGAGAGGGAGCGAGCCACCCTACCTCCCTCTCTCCCTCTTCCTAAACAAGACTAATAGTTCTAGAAGGAGGATGTGTCACTTATCAGACTGCTGTTTAAGAGGGTTAGAATAAGGACAGTGACTGGATGGAATGATGAGGCAAGTCCATATTCAACGTCCACCATGTCTGAGGACGTTGGGAGATGAGGTGGAAACCGGCCACTAGGGGCAACAGTGAGCGCTGTTACTTTCAAAGAGGCGTTGTGGATGGGGATGTTGGATGGGCTTAAGCATCTGCCTCTGGCTCTATTGGTTGCAAGTTTGAATCCAGCGATGTGACTAGGGGGCAGTATTTTCATTTTTGGAAAAAATAACGTTCCCGTATTAAACAGGATATTTTGTCAGGACAAGATGCTAGAATATGCATATAATTGACAGCTTAGGATAGAAAACACTCTAAAGTTTCCAAAACTGTAAAAAATATTGTCTGTGAGTATAACAGAACTGATGTTGCAGGCGAAAGCCTGGGAAAAATCCAATCCGGAAGTGCCTCATGTTTTGAAAGCGTTGCGTTACAATGCGTCCCTATTGAGCAGTGAATGGTCTATCAACCAGATTACTTTTTCTCCGTATTCCCCAAGGTGTCTACAACATTGTGATGTAGTTTTACGCATTTATGTTGAAGAATACCCGTAAGTGGCTACATTGCGCAAGTGGTCACCTGATGGCTCCCAGAGTGATTCTCACGTAAAACACCAGAGGTAGCCATTATTCCAATCGGTCCTACTGAAAAACGAATTGTCCCGGTGAATATATTATCAAATTTATATTTGAAAAACACCTCAAGGATTGATTATAAACAACGTTTGCCATGTTTCTGTCATGTTTCTGTCGATATTATGGAACTAATTTGGAATATTTTTTGCCGTTTTCGTGACTGCAATTTCCCGCCGATTTCTCAGCCAAACGTGAAGAACAAATGGAGCTTTTTCGCCTACAAAAATAATATTTTTGGAAAAAAGCTACATTTGCTATCTAACTGGGAGTCTCGTGAGTGAAAACATCTGAAGCTCATCAAAGGTAAACAATTTAAGTTGATTGCTTTTCTGATTTCCGTGACCAAGTTACCTGCTGCTAGTTGGACAAAATGCTATGCTAGGCTATCGATAAACGTACACAAATGCTTGTCTAGCTTTGGCAGTAAAGCATATTTTGAAAATCTGAGATGATAGGGTGATTAACAAAAGGCTAAGCTGTGTCTCAACATATTTCACTTGTGATTTTCATGAATAGGAATATTTTCTAGGAATATTTATGTCCGTTGCGTTATGCTAATTAGTGTCATTCGATGATTACGCTCCCTCATGCGGGATGGGGAGTCACTAGATGTTAAAGTTGTTTTTTATATTTGACATAAACCTTAACCCTAACCTTAACAATTCTGCATTAATGCCTGAAGTTTAACTTGGAACGATACAGAGAAGTAACCAAACATTTTGAAATTTGACGTTTGAGAAACATAGATGAACGTCTGATTATGACTTGAGACTGTGAGAGCTGGTTGTAATGGAGATGACAAAGGGGTTGGATTGAGGACAGTGATTGGATGTGATGATAGCGACAGAACATTGACATAACCAGGATGAATAATGAACTTCAAGTTGTCAATAAACTGGTGAGGGATCAAAGCTGTTGGCAGCTCCTATGTTTTCTACAAATCAAAACAGTATAATCAGTACTATAGTACCACAATACAACCCCAGAATACGACGATATCCACTCCAGTACTGTCTCTTTACAGCCATTCAGACTCACATCCACTCCAGTACTGTCTCTTTACAGCCATTCAGACTCACACTAGTGAGAGGTCGTGAGAGGACGTGGCAGGAAGTGAGAGGTTGTGAGAGGTAGTGAGACGAAGGCTTGTACTTTAGGGAGCCCTAGGGCCCAGTCTCTGTAAAACCATTTCAGGGATATTGGATGGAGAGACCAAGACATAGAGAATATAATAGTCAGTGTGTTGATGAGGGGATGGAGAGATGGGGAGTTGGATAGATGGGGAGATGTGGAGAGATGGGGAGTTGGATAGATGGAGAGATGGAGAGATGGGGAGTTGGATAGATGGGGAGATGGAGAGATGGGGAGTTGGATAGATGGAGAGATGGAGAGGTGGGGAGTTGGAGAGGTGGGGAGTTGGAGAGGTGGGGAGTTGGATAGATGGGGAGATGGGGAGTTGGATAGATGGGGAGATGGAGAGGTGGGGAGTTGGATAGATGGAGAGATGGGGGTGGGGAGTAGGATAGATGGGGAGATGTAGAGGTGGGGAGTTGGATAGATGGGGAGATGGAGAGGTGGGGAGTTGGATAGATGGTGAGATGGAGAGTTGGGGAGTTGGATAGATGGGGAGATGGGGAGCTGGATAGATGGAGAGATGGAGGGGTGGGGAGTTGGATAGATGGGGAGATGGAGAGGTGGGGAGTTGGATAGATGGGGAGATGGAGAGGTGGGAGTAGGATAGATGGAGAGATGGAGAGGTGGGGAGTTGGATAGATGGAGAGATGGAGAGATGGGGAGTTGGATAGATGGAGAGATGGAGAGGTGGGGAGTTGGAGAGGGAAATGGGGAGTTGGATAGATGGGGAGATGGAGAGATGGGTAGATGGATAGATGGGGAGATTGAGAGGTGGGGAGTTGGATAGATGGGGAGATGGAGAGGTGGGGAGTTGGATAGATGGGGAGATGGGGAGTTGGGGATAGATGGAGAGATGGAGAGGTGGGGAGTAGATGGATAGATGGAGAGGTGGGGAGTTGGATAGATGGGGAGAGGAGAGGTGGGGAGTTGGATAGATGGGGAGATGGAGAGGTGGGGAGTTGGATAGATGGGGAGATGGAGAGGTGGGGAGATGGATAGATGGGGAGATGGAGAGGTGGGGAGTTGGATAGATGGGGAGATGGGGAGTTGGATAGATGGAGAGATGGAGAGGTGGGGAGTTGGATAGATGGGGAGATGGAGAGGTGGGGAGTTGGATAGATGGGGAGGAGAGGTGGGTAGATGGATAGATGGGGAGATGGAGAGGTGGGGAGATGGATAGATGGGGAGATGGAGAGGTGGGGAGTTGGATAGATGGGGAGATGGAGAGGTGGGGAGTTGGATAGATGGGGAGATGGAGAGGTGGGGAGTTGGATAGATGGGGAGATGGAGAGGTGGGGAGTTGGATAGATGGGAGATGGAGAGGTGGGGAGTTGGATGGGGAGATGGGGAGTTGGATAGATGGGGAGATGGAGAGGTGGGGAGTTGGATAGATGGGGAGATGGAGAGGTGGGGAGTTGGATAGATGGGAGATGGATAGATGGAGTTGGATAGATGGGGAGATGGAGAGGTGGGGAGTTGGATAGATGGGGAGATGGAGAGGTGGGGAGTTGGATAGATGGGGAGATGGGGAGGTGGGGAGTAGATAGATGGGGAGATGGATAGATGGGGAGATGGATAGATGGGGAGATGGAGAGGTGGGGAGTTGGATAGATGGGGAGATGGAGAGGTGGGGAGTTGGATAGATGGGGAGATGGAGAGGTGGGGAGTTGGATAGATGGGGAGATGGAGAGGTGGGGAGTTGGATAGATGGGGAGATGGAGAGGTGGGGAGTTGGATAGATGGGGAGATGGGGAGAGGATAGGGGGGAGTTGGATAGATGGGGAGATGGAGAGGTGGGGAGTTGGATAGATGGAGAGATGGAGAGGTGGGAGATGGATAGATGGGGAGATGGAGAGGTGGGGAGTTGGATAGATGGGGAGATGGAGAGGTGGGGAGTTGGATAGATGGGGAGATGGGGAGGATAGATGGGGAGTGGAATAGATGGGGAGATGGAGAGGTGGGGAGTTGATAGATGGGGAGATGGAGGGTGGGGAGTTGGATAGATGGGGAGATGGGGAGGTGGGGAGTTGGATAGATGGGGAGATGGAGAGGTGGGGAGTTGGATAGATGGGGAGATGGAGAGGTGGGGAGTTGGATAGATGGGGAGATGGAGAGGTGGGGAGTTGGATAGATGGGGAGATGGGGAGAGGATGGGGGGAGTTGGATAGATGGGGAGATGGAGAGGTGGGGAGTTGGATAGATGGGGAGATGGAGAGGTGGGGAGATGGATAGATGGGGAGATGAGAGGTGGGAGTTGGATAGATGGGGAGATGGAGAGGTGGGGAGTTGGATAGATGGGGAGATGGAGAGTTGGGTAGATGGATAGATGGGGAGATTGAGAGGTGGGGAGTTGGATAGATGGAGAGATGGGGGTGGGGAGTTGGATAGATGGGGAGATGGGGTGGGGAGTTGGATAGATGGGGAGATGGAGAGGTGGGGAGTTGGATAGATGGGGAGATGGAGAGTGGGGAGTTGGATAGATGGGGAGATGGGAGCTGGGGAGATGGAGAGATGGGGAGTGGGGAGTTGGATAGATGGGGAGATGGAGAGGTGGGGAGTTGGATAGATGGAGAGATGGGGAGGTGGATAGATGGGGGAGATGGAGAGGTGGGGAGTTGGATAGATGGGGAGATGGAGAGGTGGGGAGATGGATAGATGGGGAGATTGAGAGGTGGGGAGTTGGATAGATGGGGAGATGGAGAGGTGGGAGTTGAAGATGGGGAGATGGGGAGTTGGGGAGATGGAGAGGTGGGGAGTTGGATAGATGGGGAGATGGAGAGGTGGGGAGTTGGATAGATGGGGAGATGGAGAGTTGGGGAGTTGGATAGATGGGGAGATGGGAGCTGGATAGATGGAGAGATGGAGAGGTGGGGAGTTGGATAGATGGAGAGATGGGGAGGTGGGGAGTTGGATAGATGGGGAGATGGAGAGGTGGGGAGTTGGATAGATGGGGAGATGGAGAGTTGGGGAGTTGGATAGATGGGGAGATGGAGAGGTGGGGAGTTGGATAGATGGGGAGATGGGGAGTTGGAGAGATGAAGAGGTGGGGAGTTGGATAGATGGGGAGATGGAGAGGTGGGGAGTTGGATAGATGGGGAGATGGAGAGGTGGGGAGTTGGATAGATGGGGAGATGGAGAAGTGGGGAGTTGGATAGATGGGGAGATGGGGAGTTGGATAGATGGAGAGATGGAGAGGTGGGGAGTTGGATAGATGGCGAGATGGAGAGGTGGGGAGTTGGATAGATGGGGAGATGGGGAGTTGGAGAGATGAAGAGGTGGGGAGTTGGATAGATGGGGAGATGGAGAGGTGGGGAGTTGGATAGATGGGGAGATGGAGAGGTGGGGAGTTGGATAGATGGGGAGTTGGAGAGATGGAGAGATGAAGAGGTGGGGAGTTGGATAGATGGGGAGATGGAGAGGTGGGGAGGTGGATAGATGGGGAGATGGAGAGGTGGGGAGTTGGATAGATGGGGAGATGGAGAAGTGGGGAGTTGGATAGATGTGGAGATGGGGAGTTGGATAGATGGGGAGATGGAGAGGTGGGGAGTTGGATAGATGGCGAGATGGATAGATGGAGAGGTGGGGAGTTGGATAGATGGAGAGATGGAGAGGTGGGGAGTTGGATAGATGGGGATATGGAGAGGTGGGGAGTTGGATAGATGGAGAGATCGAGAGGTGGGGAGTTGGATAGATGGAGAGATGGAGAGGTGGGGAGTTGGATAGATGGGGAGATGGAGAGGTGGGGAGTTGGATAGATTTAGAGATGGAGAGTTGGGGAGTTGGATAGATGGGGAGATGGGGAGCTGGATAGATGGAGAGATGGAGGGGTGGGGAGTTGGATAGATGGTGGATAGATGCCCAGATGATGCATCTCTCAGACCCTAGATGGGTATTGCGAAATTAGCCGCTGTAGAAGACTGGCATGAGATTTTCTCTATTCTCGAGGAGAGAGAGAGAGAGAGAGAGAGAGAGAGAGAGAGAGAGAGAGAGAGAGAGAGAGAGAGAGAGAGAGAGAGAGATGTCAGGTTAAGGAAGTGAACATATCATTATTGGAGTTCAATTTGACGGACGGACGGACGGACGGACGGACGGACGGACGGACAGACAGACAGACAGGCGTCACTGGGAACCCTCTCTGCAGACCCGACCGGGACCAGACAGACAGACAGACAGACAGACAGACAGACAGACAGACAGCAGGTCCCGGACTGGGGACCCTCTCCGCAGGCCCCGGACTGGGGACCCTCGCTGCAGGCCCCGGACTGGGGACCCTCGCTGCAGGCCCCGGACTGGGGACCCTCGCTGCAGGCCCCGGACTGGGGACCCTCGCTGCAGGCCCTGGACTGGGTACCCTCGCTGCAGGCCCCGGACTGGGGACCCTCGCTGCAGGCCCTGGACTGGGTACCCTCGCTGCAGGCCCCGGACTGGGTACCCTCGCTGCAGGTCCCGGACTGGGAACCCTCTCTGCAGGCCCCGGACCGGGAACCCTCTCTGCAGGTCCCGGACTGGGGACCCTCGCTGCAGGCCACGGACTCGGGACCCTCGCTGCTGGCCCCGGACTGGGGACCCTCGCTGCAGGCCCCGGACTGGGGACCCTCTCTGCAGGTCCCGGACTGGGAAGCCTCTCTGCAGGCCCCGGACCGGGGATCCTCGTTGTAGGTCCTGGACTGGGGACCCTCGCTGCAGGCCCCGGACTGGGGACCCTCGCTGCAGGCCCTGGAGTGCGGATCAATGCTGGAGGCTTCATGCCATCGATCCTCACTGCAGGCTCCGGGCCATGGATCATCACTGGAGGCTTCGTGCCATGGATCATCACTGGAGGCTCCGTGCCATGGATCATCACTGGAGGCTCCGTGCCATGGATCATCACTGGAGGCTTCGTGCCGTGGATCATCACTGGAGGCTTCGAGCCGTGGATCATCATTGGAGGCTTCGAGCCGTGGATCATCACTGGAGGCTTCGAGCCGTGGATCATCACTGGAGGCTTCGTGCCATGGATCATCACTGGAGGCTTCCTACGTGGAGCCGGAACAGGTCTCACCGGACTGGGGAGATGCACTGGAAGCCTGGTGCGTGGAGCAGGCACCAGATACACTGGGCCGTGGAGGCGCACTGGAGGTCTCGAGCGTAGAGCCGGCACAACCCATCCTGGCTGGATGGTTACTTTCGCCCGGTAAATGCAGGGCGCTGGCACAGGACGCACTGGGCTGCGCAGACGCACCGGAGACACAGTGCGCAGAGCCGGCGCAGGATATCCTGGGCCGATGAGAAGGACTGGAGGCCAGGCGCACTGAGCCGGCACCATCCGTCCTGGCTAGATGCCCACTGGAGACACGGTGTGCTATACCGCATAACATGGTGCTGCATCTGCATCAACCTGCATCTGACCAGTACCACGCTCCTTGCCGTGAACACAGGGAGTTAGTTCCTCCTACCTCTCCGTGTGCCCCCGCCAATTTCTTTTTTGGAGTGGCTTCCCGGTCTTCCTTGCCAGCCTTGACCCTATGTAACCCTGGTCCCCTTGACTAGCTGCTTCCGTCTCCTCCCTTGGACAGTGATACTCTACAGCCTGCGCTCCGGGACCCTTGCCTTCCAGTATCTCCTCCCATGTCCACTCCTCCAGAAAACGCTGCTTGGTCTTTTTGTGGTGGGATCTTGATTAACGTACGTTGTTTAAAGGAGACCAAGACGCAGCGTAATTTGTGATCATCGTATGTTTTTAAATGAGAACCAGCAACAAAATAACAAAGTGAACGTACCGTTCCGTAGGCTACAAGAGCTGTACAAAAACAAGATCCCACAACATAGGTGGGGAAAAAAGGCTACCTAAGTATGATTCCCAATCAGAGACAACGATAGACAGCTGCCACTGATTGGGAACCACACTCGGCCAAACACAAAGAAATACAAAACATAGAATGCCCAACCCACATCACACCCTGACCTCACAAAATAGAGAAATAAAACAGCTCTCTAAGGTCAGAGCGTGACAGAGAGAGACAGAAAACAGAGAGAGAGAGAGAGCGCGCGAGAGAGAGACATAGAGTGTGTGTGTGTATGAACTCACAAATCACAGTTTGTGTTGTCAGTCTTGACATTCTCCAACACTTTCTCTCTAAACTGCAAATAATTGTCTCCCATAATCTCATTTGAGTAGGATTGGATTTTACGGTAGTTCTTCCACACAACGTTATCATCCTATTACCTCACGCTAGGTTGCATTTGAAATGCAGGTTAACGTTTTTCATCATGAATGTTGTTCTGGAGGCAGCTGGCCCATCTAATGGAAATTGGTCAATTCTGTCTCCAGGACAAGACTCATCCCAATAAACTTCAACCTGCATCTGAAATGGCACTCTATGTCCCGTGTGGAGCACTACATTAGACAAGTCCCATGTGGAGCACTACATTAGACAAGTCCCATGTGGAGCACTACATTAGACAAGTCCCATGTAGGCCTTTTCAGATGCATCCCAAGGGTTGTCCTCTCCTCTCCTAGTCTATTCCCAGACACATCAGTCCCAGCTGGTTGCTCTGTCCTCCACCTCTATCTTTGACACTTTGCTCTCCACCACAACCTAGAAGCACTCCGCTCCGCTTTGCCTGATTGGAGCCATTTGCATTGGACACCTCCTCTGCATACTGATTGATGGGTTTAATCGGCGAATCAGGAGGAGCGTTCACACATCAATCTATGTCACTCCTAGACCTTTCTTTTCCAGGCATGGGACCTCCAGGGGAGGGGAGGAGAGGGGGAGGAAAGAAAAGGAGGAGAGGATAGGAGAGTGGGGAGGGGAGGGGAGGAGAGGAGAGGATAGGAGAGAGGGGAGGGGAGGAGAGGGGGATGAGAAGATAGGGGAGAGGAGAGGAGAGGAGAGGAGAGGAGAGGAGAGGAGAGGAGAGGAGAGGAGAGGAGAGGAGAGGAGAGGAGAGGAGAGGAGAGGAGAGGAGAGGAGAGGAGAGGAGAGGAGAGGAGAGGAGAGGAGACTTGGGACTTGACTTGGGACTTGAGAGCTAAGACTTGAGACTTACTTGTGACTTGTAAAAAAAATGACTTGGTCCCAACTCTGATTATTACTCAGGTGAACCTTGTGCTGGGGACAATAAAAAGGTATATCTAACATGTGCAGTTTTGTCACACAAACACATTGCCGCAAATGTCTCAATTTTGAAGGACCGATTTGGTCCTGCCGTACATATCTACACGTAAGCTTTGGTCACAAGACACAGGCCTCCTAGAATTTCTAAGCAAGCAGCTGGAGGCAGGGCTTTGTCCTATAGAGCTCAATTTTTTACGGAATGACCCTGCTGGTCATCTATGAAAATTTGAACATCTTGGCCATATGAACATCTTGGCCATTTGAACATCTTGGCCAATGTTGTTTTAGAGAATTTGTCAGTACGTCCAACCGGCCTCACAACCCCGCCAGTCCAGGACCTCCGCATCTGGCTTCTTCTGAGACCAGCCACCCGGACAGCTGATGAAACTGAGGAGTATTTATGTCTATAATAAAGCCCTTTTGTTTCTCCTTCTGATTGGCTGGGCCTGGCTCCCCAGTGGGTTGGCCTATGCCCTCCCAGGACCCCCCAGGGCTGCGCACCTGCCCAGTCATGTGAAATTGACAGATTACGGCCTAATTTATTTATTTCAATTGACTGATTTCCTTATTTAAACTGTAACTCAGTAAAATTGCTGAAATTGTTGCATGTTGCGTTTTATATTTTTGTTCAGACAAGGTGCCGTTTTGAAATGTGGTTGTGCATCAGCAGTCACTAAATTACCTATGGCAGCTAACCATGATCATATTGTCCTGAACAGGCATTACACCTGAGAGTGGTGTGTGTGTGTGCGCCCGTGTGTGTGCGTGTGTATGTGTGTGTGTGTGTGCGTGTGTGTGGGCGTGTGTGTGTGTGGGCGTGTGTGTGTGTGTTTATATATAGAATTTGTGTATTAAGTTGTACTCCTACTTTCCATGTTAAAGTGACCTACCTACCTGTGACACCTTCATCTGACAGAAACCTCAGATTCTTTCTCACCTAGTAATTACTGATGGTTTCCAGATATGAAGAAAAGGTTGTTTGATGTGATTAAAACATATAAAGCTAATTTTACATGAGATACAGTATGAAACATTGCTCAAATCAAAGTCAACTCGAGGGAGGGCTCGATTCAATACACATATTGCATAATTTTCGCCCTACAGTGCGATTTAAATTGGAAGGCAGTGTTTCCGCTCTCGTGGAGTCTGTATTCACTGTAAACGCTGCCTATATCGGCTGATTCTGAAATGACCTTTACATTTAAATCGAGCTATAGCGCGGAACTTCCGTCAGACGGATTGAATTGACCCCTAATTCATACATTCACATATTAAGGGTAAATCTGTGTCATTTAATAACCAAAATGGCATATATGAGATACTCTATTTGTTATGATAGAGGTTAAGAACATTACAAAGGGTTTTGAGTTGAATAAAAACATGCTTCTCTGTTCCACCCTCTTGGAGAGAAACAGACTAGTACACAAACAAACATTCCACCATGAGAACACGAGGTAATACAGTACAGATTCACTCTAGTATAACTTCACACAGAACCTGTAAAACAGTGAATGCACTGTAACCTTCTGGATTTTATCATTACAGTATGTTCTATAAAATCACTTCCTCCTTCAAATGTTTAGAGGAGAACGAGAGAGAGAGAGAGAGAGGAGAATGAGAGAGAGAGAGAAATGAGAATGAGAGAGAAAAAGGAGAACGAGAGAGAGAGAGGAGAACGAGAGAGAAAAGGGAGAACGAGAGAGAGAGAGGAGAACTAGAGAGAAAAATGAGAACGAGAGAGAGAGAGGAGAACGAGAGAGAGAGAACGAGAGAGAGACGAGAACTAGAGAGAGAGAGGAGAATGAGAGAGAGAGAAATGAGAATGAGAGAGAAAACGGAGAACGAGAGAGAGAGAGGAGAAGGAGAGAGAAAAGGGAGAACGAGAGAGAGAGAGGAGAACTAGAGAGAAAAAGGAGAACGAGAGAGAGAGACGAGAACGAGAGAGAGAGGAGAACGAAAGAGAGACGAGAACTAGAGAGAGAGAGCGAGAGAGAAAGGTCTGGGGTCCGCTCACCAACCAAGACTTCACAAAATGGGACAAACACCAAATTGAGACTCTGCATGCAGAATTCTGCAAAAATATCCTCTGTGTACAACGTAGAACACCAAATAATGCATGTAGAGCAGAATTAGACCGATACCCACTAATTAACTAAATCCAGAAAAGAGACGTTAAATTCTACAACAACCTAAAAGGAAGTGATTCCCACTCCTTCCATAACAAAGCCATCACCTACAGAGAGATGAACCTGGAGAAGAGTCCCCTAAGCAAGCTGGTTCCGAGGCTGTGTTCACAAACACAAACACACCCCACAGAGCCCAAGGACAGCAGCACAATTAGACCCAATCAAATCATGAGAAAACAAAAAGATTATTATTTGACACATTGGAAAGAATGAACAAAAAAACAGAGCAACCAAGAATGTTATTTGGCCTTAAACAGAGCTTACACAGTGGCAGAATACCTGACCACTGTGACTGACCCAAACTTAAGGAAAGCTTTGACTATGTACAGACTCAGTGAGCATAGCCTTGCTATTGAGAAAGGCCGCCGTAGGCAGACATGGCTCTCAAGAGAAGACAGGCTATGTGTTCACTGCCCACAACATGAGGTGAAAACTGAGCTGCACTTCCTAACCTGCACTTCCTAACAGATCCACAAAGAATTCGAAAACAAATCCAATTTTGATAAACTCCCATATCTACTGGGTGTAATTCCACAGTGTGTCATCACAGAAGCAAGATTTGTGACCTGTAGCCACGAGAAAAGGGTGAAGAACAAACACCATTGTAAATACAACCCATATTTAAGCTAATTTATTTTCCCTTGTGTACTTTAACCATTTGTACATTGTTACAACACTGTATATATATATATATATATATAATATGACATTTGTAATGTCTTTATTGTTTTGAAACTTCTGTATGTGTAATGTTTACTGTTCATTTTTATTATTTATTTCACTTATGTTTATTATCTACCTCACTTGCTTTGGCAATGTAAACACGTTTCCCATGCCAATAAATCCCCTTGAATTGAATTGAATTGAGAGAGAGAGAGAGAGAGAGAGAGAGAGAGAGAGAGAGAGAGAGAGAGAGAGAGAGAGAGAGAGAGAGAGAGAGAGAGAGAGAGAGAGAGAGAGGGAGAGAGAGAGAAGAACGAGAGAGAAAGAGCGAGAGGAGAGAGTGAGAGGAGAGTGTGAGAGAGAGTGAGAGAAAGAGCGAGAGGAGGGAGTGAGAGAGAGAGAGAGAGAGAGAGAGAGAGAGAGAGAGAGAGAGAGAGAGAGAGAGAGAGAGAGAGAGAGAGAGAGAGAGAGAGAGAGAGAGAGAGAGAGAGAGAGAGGAAAGAGAGGAAAGAGAGAGGAGAGAGAGAGAGAGAGAGAGGAGAGAAAGAGCGAGAGGAGGGAGGAGAACAAGAGAGAGAGAGAGAGAGAGAGAGTAGAGAGTGAGAGAAAGAGCGAGAGGAGGGAGGAGAACAAGAGAGAGAGAGAGAGAGAGAGAGAGAGAGAGAGAGAGAGAGAGAGAGAGAGAGAGAGAGAGAGAGAGAGAGAGAGAGAGAGAGAGAGAGAGAGAGAAGAACGAGAGAGAAAGAGCGAGAGGAGAGAGTGAGAGGAGAGTGTGAGAGAGAGTGAGAGAAAGAGCGAGAGGAGGGAGTGAGAGAGAGAGAGAGAGAGAGAGAGAGAGAGAGAGAGAGGAAAGAGAGGAAAGAGAGAGGAGAGAGAGAGAGAGAGAGAGGAGAGAGTGAGAGAAAGAGCGAGAGGAGGGAGGAGAACAAGAGAGAGAGAGAGAGAGATAGAGAGAAAGAGAGAGGAAGAAAAGTTTAATACCTCCACATCTCTTAATGACAGCACTAGTAATTAGAGCGACTGCGTTTTTCTGTAGCCGCGAGTCAGAGGAAAACAAATAAAGGCGCTCAATATAGAACCCTTATTAGATGTCGTGTCCCTGAACAATTAAAGTGTTTCTACTAGAGATTCTGACTGAACTATCCAATGGGATGCCGCCGTTCACCGTGAGTTTAGGTGGTCTTGACTTTAGTGGTGGTTCCTTCCACGGCTGTTTTGTGATTTCTTTCCTTTTTTTCTTCCTCTCGTTTCTTTCAGTCTTGTTTAAGCCGGTCTTGTTTAAGCCAGTCTTGTTTAAACCGGTCTTGTTTAAGCCAGTCTTGTTTAAGCCAGTCTTGTTTAAACCGGTCTTGTTTATGTCATGCAGGTGAATGAGGACCCAAAAGCGACTTGGCGAAAACAGAGTATTTAATCCAGAATAAACTTTACAAAACAAAAAGCATAATACTACACGTAAAGACAAGAACAGACTGGAGACTTGATCGAGAACTGCAGGTTGCCTCGGGAAGGCACTTGAACCTAGCAGACTCAGACACC
Source organism: Oncorhynchus gorbuscha (assembly GCF_021184085.1). Taxonomy (NCBI): domain Eukaryota; kingdom Metazoa; phylum Chordata; class Actinopteri; order Salmoniformes; family Salmonidae; genus Oncorhynchus; species Oncorhynchus gorbuscha. Next base: position 10,564,282 of record NC_060184.1, read on the forward strand.
TGCTCACCACGCAGCATCTGAGGGAAACACGACACGACAGGGCAAAACATTGACACAGCACGGTGAATTATAAATGAGGATCCGACAGGGCAGGTATGGGAAACAAGGAGAGAAATAGGGACTCTAATCAGGGAAAAGGATCGGGAACAGGTGTGGGAAGACTAAATGATGATTAGGGGAATAGGAACAGCTGGGAGCAGGAACGGAACGATAGAGAGAAGAGAGAGCGAGAGAGGGAGGGGGAGAGAGAGGGATAGAAAGAGGGAAAGAACCTAATAAGACCAGCAGAGGGAAACGAATAGAATGGGAAGCACAGGGACAAGACAAGATAATAAATGACAAAACATGACAGTACCCCCCCACTCACCGAGCGCCTCCTGGCGCACTCGAGGAGGAATCCTGGCGGCAACGGAGGAAATCATCAATGAGTGAACGGTCCAGCACGTCCCGAGACGGAACCCAACTCCTCTCCTCAGGACCGTAACCCTCCCAATCCACTAAGTATTGGTGACCCCGTCCCCGAGAACGCATGTCCATGATCTTATGTACCTTGTAAATAGGTGCGCTCTCGACAAGGACGGGAGGGGGAGGGAAGACGAACGGGGGTGCGAAGAAAGGGCTTAACACAGGAGACATGGAAGACAGGATGGACGCGACGAAGATGTCGCGGAAGAAGCAGTCGCACAGCGACAGGATTGACGACCTGGGAGACACGGAACGGACCAATGAACCGCGGAGTCAACTTACGAGAAGCTGTCGTAAGAGGAAGGTTGCGAGTGGAAAGCCACACTCTCTGGCCGCAACAATACCTAGGACTCTTAATCCTGCGTTTATTGGCGGCTCTCACAGTCTGTGCCCTGTAGCGGCAAAGTGCAGACCTCACCCTCCTCCAGGTGCGCTCACAACGTTGGACAAACGCTTGAGCGGAGGGAACGCTGGACTCGGCAAGCTGGGAAGAGAATAGAGGAGGCTGGTAACCCAGACTACTCTGAAACGGAGATAACCCGGTAGCAGACGAAGGAAGCGAGTTGTGAGCGTATTCTGCCCAGGGGAGCTGTTCTGCCCAAGACGCAGGGTTTCTGAAAGAAAGGCTGCGTAGTATGCGACCAATCGTCTGATTGGCCCTCTCTGCTTGACCGTTAGACTGGGGATGAAACCCGGAAGAGAGACTGACGGACGCACCAATCAAACGACAGAACTCCCTCCAAAACTGTGACGTGAATTGCGGGCCTCTGTCTGAAACGGCGTCTAACGGAAGGCCATGAATTCTGAACACATTCTCGATAATGATTTGTGCCGTCTCCTTAGCGGAAGGAAGTTTAGCGAGGGGAATGAAATGTGCCGCCTTAGAGAACCTATCGACAACCGTAAGAATCACAGTCTTCCCCGCAGACAAAGGCAGACCGGTAATGAAGTCTAGGGCGATGTGAGACCATGGTCGAGAAGGAATGGGGAGCGGTCTGAGACGACCGGCAGGAGGAGAGTTACCCGACTTAGTCTGCGCGCAGTCCGAACAAGCAGCCACGAAACGGCGCGTGTCACGCTCCTGAGTCGGCCACCAAAATCGCTGGCGAATAGACGCAAGAGTGCCTCGAACACCGGGATGACCAGCTAACTTGGCAGAGTGAGCCCACTGAAGAACAGCCAGACGAGTGGAAACAGGAACGAAAAGGAGGTTACTAGGACAAGCGCGCGGCGACGCAGTGTGCGTGAGTGCTTGCTTAACCTGTCTTTCAATTCCCCAGACTGTCAACCCGACAACACGCCCATAAGGAAGAATCCCCTCGGGATCAGTAGAAGCCACAGAAGAACTAAACAGACGGGATAAGGCATCAGGCTTGGTGTTCTTGCTACCCGGACGGTAAGAAATCACAAACTCGAAACGAGCGAAAAACAACGCCCAACGAGCTTGACGGGCATTAAGTCGTTTGGCAGAACGGATGTACTCAAGGTTCTTATGGTCTGTCCAAACGACAAAAGGAACGGTCGCCCCCTCCAACCACTGTCGCCATTCGCCTAGGGCTAAGCGGATGGCGAGCAGTTCACGGTTACCCACATCATAGTTGCGCTCAGATGGCGACAGGCGATGAGAAAATAAGCGCAAGGATGAACCTTATCGTCAGACTGGAAGCACTGGGATAGAATGGCTCCCACGCCTACCTCTGAAGCGTCAACCTCGACAATGAATTGTCTAGTGACGTCAGGAGTAACGAGGATAGGAGCGGACGTAAAACGTTCTTTTAGAAGATCAAAAGCTCCCTGGGCGGAACCGGACCACTTAAAACACGTCTTGACAGAAGTAAGAGCTGTGAGAGGGGCAGCAACTTGACCGAAATTACGAATGAAACGCCGATAGAAATTAGCGAAACCTAAAAGCGCTGCAACTCGACACGTGACCTTGGAACGGGCCAATCACTGACAGCTTGGACCTTAGCGGAATCCATCTGAATGCCTTCAGCGGAAATAACGGAACCGAGAAAAGTAACGGAGGAGACATGAAAAGAGCACTTCTCAGCCTTTACGTAGAGACAATTCTCTAAAAGGCGCTGTAGAACACGTCGAACGTGCTGAACATGAATCTCGAGTGACGGAGAAAAAATCAGGATATCGTCAAGATAGACAAAAACAAAAATGTTCAGCATGTCTCTCAGAACATCATTAACTAATGCCTGAAAAACAGCTGGCGCATTGGCGAGACCGAACGGCAGAACCCGGTACTCAAAATGCCCTAACGGAGTGTTAAACGCCGTTTTCCACTCGTCCCCCTCTCTGATGCGCACGAGATGGTAAGCGTTACGAAGGTCCAACTTAGTAAAGCACCTGGCTCCCTGCAGAATCTCGAAGGCTGATGACATAAGGGGAAGCGGATAACGATTCTTAACCGTTATGTCATTCAGCCCTCGATAATCCACGCAGGGGCGCAGAGTACCGTCCTTCTTCTTAACAAAAAGAACCCCGCCCCGGCCGGAGAGGAAGAAGGCACTATGGTACCGGCGTCAAGAGACACAGATAAATAATCCTCGAGAGCCTTACGTTCGGGAGCCGACAGAGAGTATAGTCTACCCCGAGGAGGAGTGGTCCCCGGAAGGAGATCAATACTACAATCATACGACCGGTGAGGAGGAAGGGAGTTGGCTCGGGACCGACTGAAGACCGTGCGCAGATCATGATATTCCTCCGGCACTCCTGTCAAATCGCCAGGTTCCTCCTGAGAAGTGGGGACAGAAGAAATGGGAGGGATGGCAGACATTAAGCACTTCACATGACAAGATACGTTCCAGGATAGGATAGAATTACAAGACCAATTAATAGAAGGATTATGACATACTAGCCAGGGATGACCCAAAACAACAGGTGTGAAAGGTGAATGAAAAATCAAAAAAGAAATAGTCTCACTGTGGTTACCAGATACTGTGAGAGTTAAAGGTAGTGTCTCAAATTTGATACTGGGAAGATGACTACCATCTAAGGCAAACATGGGCGTAGGCTTGTCTAACTGTCTGAAAGGAATGTTATGTTTCCGAACCCATGCTTCGTCCATGAAACAACCCTCAGCCCCAGAGTCAATCAAGGCACTGCATGTAGCACCCGAACCGGTCCAGCGTAGATGGACCGACATAGTAGTACAAGATCTAGATGAAGAGACCTGAGTAGTAGCGCTCACCAGTAGCCCTCCGCTTACTGATGGGCTCTGGCCTCTTACTGGACATGAATTAACAAAATGTCCATCAAATCCGCAATAGAGGCACAGGCGGTTGGTGATCCTCCGTTCCCTCTCCTTAGTCGAGATGCGAATCCCTCCCAGCTGCATGGGCTCAGTCTCAGAGCCAGAGGAGGGAGATGGTTGCGATGCGGAGCAGGGAAACACCGTTGATGCGAGCTCTCTTCCACGAGCCTGGTGACGAAGATCTACCCGTCGTTCTATGCGGATGGCGAGAGCAATCAAAGAGTCCACACAGGAAGGAACCTCCCGAGAGAGAATCTCATCTTTGACCACTGTGTGGAGTCCCTCCAGAAAACGAGCGAGCAGCGCCGGCTCGTTCCAGTCACTAGAGGCAGCAAGAGTACGAAACTCTATAGAGTAATCCGTTATGGATCGATCACCTTGGCATAGGGAAGCCAGGACCCTAGAAGCCTCCCCACCAAAAACTGAACGGTCAAAACCCGAATCATCTCCTCTTTAAAGTTCTGGTAATTGTTAGAACAATCAGCCCTTGCCTCCCAGATAGCTGTGCCCCACTCTCGGGCCCGGCCAGTAAGGAGTGAAATGACGTAAGCAACCCGAGCTCTCTCTCTAGAGTATGTGTTGGGTTGGAGAGAGAACACAATCTCACACTGGGTGAGAAAGGAGCGGCACTCAGTGGGCTGCCCGGAGTAGCAAGGTGGGTTATTAACCCTAGGTTCTGGAGGCTCGGCAGGCCAGGAAGTAACAGGTGGCATGAGACGAAGACTCTGGAACTGTCCAGAGAGGTCGGAAACCTGAGCGGCCAGGTTCTCCACGGCATGGCGAGCAGCAGACAATTCCTGCTCGTGTCTGCCGAGCATGGCTCCTTGGATCTCGACGGCAGTGTTACGAGCGTCTGTAGTCGCTGGGTCCATTCCTCGGTCGGATCCTTCTGTCATGCAGGTGAATGAGGACCCAAAAGCGACTTGGCGAAAACAGAGTATTTAATCCAGAATAAACTTTACAAAACAAAAAGCATAATACTACACGTAAAGACAAGAACAGACTGGAGACTTGATCGAGAACTGCAGGTTGCCTCGGGAAGGCACTTGAACCTAGCAGACTCAGACACCTGCTCACCACGCAGCATCTGAGGGAAACACGACACGACAGGGCAAAACATTGACACAGCACGGTGAATTATAAATGAGGATCCGACAGGGCAGGTACGGGAAACAAGGAGAGAAATAGGGACTCTAATCAGGGAAAAGGATCGGGAACAGGTGTGGGAAGACTAAATGATGATTAGGGGAATAGGAACAGCTGGGAGCAGGAACGGAACGATAGAGAGAAGAGAGAGCGAGAGAGGGAGGGGGAGAGAGAGGGATAGAAAGAGGGAAAGAACCTAATAAGACCAGCAGAGGGAAACGAATAGAATGGGAAGCACAGGGACAAGACAAGATAATAAATGACAAAACATGACAGTTTAAGCCAGTCTTGTTTAAACCAGTCTTGTTTAAGCCAGTCTTGTTTAAGCCAGTCCTGCTTAATCCATTCTTGTTTAAGCCAGTCTTGTTTAAACCAGTCTTGTTTAAGCCTGTCTTGTTTAAGCCAGTCTTGTTTAAACCAGTCGTGTTTAAGCCAGTGGTGTTTAAGCCAGTCGTGTTTAAGCCAGTCTTGTTTAAGCCTGTCTTGTTTAAGCCAGTCTTGTTTAAACCAGTCGTGTTTAAGCCAGTGGTGCTTAAGCCAGTCGTGTTTAAGCCAGTCTTGTTTAAGCCTGTCTTGTTTAAGCCAGTCTTGTTTAAGACAGTCTTGTTTAAGACAGTCTTGTTTAAGCCAGTCCTGCTTAAGCCAGTCTTGTTTAAACCAGTCTTGTTTAAGCCAGTCTTGTTTAAACCAGTCATGTTTAAGCCAGTCTTGTTTAAGCCAGTCTTGTTTAAACCAATCGTGTTTAAGCCAGTGCGAACACACATAGAACCGTGCCGTAATTCTTTGGTTTTGGTTTGTGTTGGATTTCTATTGAAGGAGAACAGTGTTAGGTAAAGCTGTGTTAGGTAAAGCTGTGTTAGGTAAAGCTGTGTTAGGTAAAGCTGTGTTAGGTAAAGCTGTGGCGCCACTGAGGGTCTGTTGCCAGGTTTAGCTGTGACGTGCATTCTGAAACACAAACATTGTCTGACATTCGAAAAGGAATGGCAAGTGGATAGATACACTTTTAGGATTATAGCAGTGTGTCCACCACAATTGTCACAATTACATTGAAAAACAAGCATAATGTTGACAGCAAAAAATCATTCCTTAAAAAAATATATTGGGTAAATAAATTAGAGATTTGTAACTCACCATGTGTTAATTGCTTAACCTAACATTCTCTTTGAAATCACATCTATTTTAATTATCAAATCACTAACATCAAATTCAGAATTTAATTGAAACATTAATTGGCCTGAAACAAACTATGAACACACATTTTGAAGAGACAGGTTTCCTAGCATCTTAATTTAACGTAAACCTAATTAAGAAAATTGTGCATTACTTATCAATTAAACAAATCAATGTCAGTTTAGATTATTTGATCATTTTTTTACCGAATTATAATGTAACCTTGTGCCCTCTAAGAGACTTGAATGGGCTCATACACTATTTCCCCTCACCCCTTCCTGTAGTTATTCATCTATTTCCCCTCACCCCTTCCTGTAGTTATTCATCTATTTCCCCTCACCCCTTTCTGTAGTTATTCATCTATTTCCCCTCACCCCTTCCTGTAGTTATTCATCTATTTCCCCTCACGCCTTCCTGTAGTTATTCATCTATTTCCCTTCACCCCTTCCTGTAGTTATTCATCTATTTCCCTTCACCCCTTCCTGTAGTTATTCATCTATTTCCCTTCACCCCTTCCTGTAGTTATTCATCTATTTCCCCTCACGCCTTCCTGTAGTTATTCATCTATTTCCCCTCACCCCTTCCTGTAGTTATTCATCTATTTCCCCTCACGCCTTCCTGTAGTTATTCATCTATTTCCCCTCACGCCTTCCTGTAGTTATTCATCTATTTCCCCTCACGCCTTCCTGTAGTTATTCATCTATTTCCCCTCACGCCTTCCTGTAGTTATTCATCTATTTCCCCTCACGCCTTCCTGTAGTTATTCATCTATTTCCCCTCACGCCTTCCTGTAGTTATTCATCTATTTCCCCTCACCCCTTCCTGTAGTTATTCATCTATTTCCCCTCACCCCTTCCTGTAGTTATTCATCTATTTCCCCTCACCCCTTCCTGTAGTTATTCATCTATTTCCCATCACCCCTTCCTGTAGTTATTCATCTATTTCCCCTCACCCCTTCCTGTAGTTATTCATCTATTTCCCTTCACCCCTTCCTGTAGTTATTCATCTATTTCCCATCACCCCTTCCTGTAGTTATTCATCTATTTCCCTTCACCCCTTCCTGTAGTTATTCATCTATTTCCCATCACCCCTTCCTGTAGTTATTCATCTATTTCCCTTCACCCCTTCCTGTAGTTATTCATCTATTTCCCCTCACCCCTTCCTGTATTTATTCATCTATTTCCCCTCACCCCTTCCTGTAGTTATTCATCTATTTCCCATCACGCCTTCCTGTAGTTATTCATCTATTTCCCCTCACGCCTTCTTAACAAGGGGAGAATAAGAGGTATAATCTGCCAACTGTAGTTGGAACAAAATAAATGTGTTTGTGTAAAAGTGTTCAGTGTGAGATCCTACACAGATACTGGTGTCTCTCACCACTAGGGGGAACTGGGAACCTGACTGTAGTCTTATGGTATGGCGCACGCACGCACGCGCACACACACACACACACACACACACACACACACACACACACACACACACACACACACACACACACACACACACACACACACACACACACACACACACACACACACACACACACACACACACACACACACACAGACACACAGACAGACAAGCACACAGGTGTGCACACAGACACAAACACACACAGTTTGGACTGGGTATTCCAGGAATCTGCTCGATCACGAAGCCACCCAGTCACCCAGCCACCCAGAAAAACAGCAGTCTTTTGGTGTCTACTTCTAGCAGGAAAGCACGCGCACTCGCACACACACACACACACACACACACACACACACACACACACACACACACACACACACACACACACACACACACACACACACACACACACACACACACACACACACACACACACACACACACACACACACACAAGATGGAACCTGTAATCAACGCGTCCTGTTGGCCTGTCGCCCAGCAGTAACGTGCTGAGACCGAACACTAATCCAGTTTAAATGGCAACAGCAGTGAAAGACCAGGACCAAGACCGTGGGCTGCGTCCCATATACCACCTTATTCTCTTCATAGTGCACTACTTTGGACCCAGACCCAGACCACGGCTATAGGGTTGAGTTCACATGACACCCTATTTCTTAAACTTTTGACCAGAACCCATGAGGAGCAGGAGTGTCTGTCTGGCCTGGGGGATTTGGCTGACACACATGGTCTAACAAGACCTGGGGGCTACCATAAGGATTATGGCACATTATAAGGCAACAGGCCAAGTTGACAAGTTAAAGATGTAGAATCTGAATGTGAGCTTAATTTGCTACAGCAGGAAAATAATCCTGCAGCAACAGGAAATGTGAATTATAATTCATGGATATTATTTTTAGGGGATTATACCTTTTCAACCTCAAATACATTACAAGTTTTACATTTCCTGCATTGTAAGATCCTTCATCTGTAGGCCTAGACTACAGCTGCCAAATACTAGAGAAACGTGCTGTGTGAGGGGATTGTGTGATGAGTAAATGTGCATCTAATTGTGTTTTATGTTAATCCAAAAAGAACAAAACAGTGGTGTTGGTGTGTGTTTGTGTGTGGGTTTTCAGTCCGAACAATCCCAACTAACCCTGTGGTCTGGTAAGAGAGAAGGTGTCAGGCAGTTCAGGACACACTGTCTGTCTGCTGCAAACAAACAAACCGACTGGTACTGAGCTTATTGTGTTGCTTCTGAGAGAGAGAGAGAGAGAGAGAGAGAGAGAGAGAGAGAGAGAGAGAGAGAGAGAGAGAGAGAGAGAGAGAGAGAGAGAGAGAGAGAACGAGAAAGAGAGAGAGAGAGAGAGAGAGAGAGAGAGAGAGAGAGAGAGAGAGAGAGAGAGAGAGAGAGAGAGAGAGAGAGAGAGAGAGAGAGAGAGAAAGAAATTCCACAGTGTGCCATCACATCAGCAATATTTGTGACCTGTTGCCATGAGAAAAGGGCAACCAGTGAAGAACAAACACCATTGTAAATGCAACCCATATTTATGCTTATTTATTTTCCCTTGTGTACTCTAACCATTTGTACATTGTTAAAACACTGTATATATATAATATGACATTTGTAATATCTTTATTGTTTTGAAACTTCTGTATGTGTAATGTTTACTGTTAATTTTTATTGTTTATTTCACTTTTGTATATTATCTACCTCACTTGCTTTGGCAATGTTAACACATGTTTCCCATGCCAATAAAGCCCCTTTAATTGAATTGAATTGAATTGAAAGAAAGAGACAGAGAGACAGAGAGAGAGAGAGAGACAGAGACAGAGACAGAGGGGAGAAAGAGGTAGGTCTATTTAGGTAGGTCCAAAACTAACGACTAGCAACATCGGACACTTTATGGAACAAAAAGTTTTCACTATTTCATCCTGGAATATCCACGGCCTGAGAGGTCATCTGCCTTTGGCCTAAAGAGCAGGAACCTGGACAGCAAAGAAATCGGAAATACAGACATTGTCATCCTACAAGAAAAATGGTATAGAGGAGATGAACCACTGGTTGCCTACTAGGTTACATAGAGTTGGTAGTCTCATCCACCAAACTACCAGGTGTGAAACAGGGAAGAGACTCAGGGGGTACGCTAATTTGGTATAGAGCACTCCATTAAATTAATCAAAACAGGAACATTTTACATTTGGCTAGAAATTCAAAAGGAAATGATGTCCTCCTGTGTGCTACCTATATCCCCCCACTAGAATCCACATACTTTAATGAAGACAGCTTCTCCATCCTGGAGGGGGAAATCAATCATTTCCAGGCCCAGGGACATGTACTAGTCTGTGGCGAACTAAATGCCAGAACTGGACAAGAACCTGACACCCTCAGCCACAGGGTGACAAACACCTGCCTGGAGTTGACAGCATTCCCTCCCCCATTTGCCCCCCTAGACACAACTACGACAACATAACCAACATAAACAGGTCACAACTCCTGCAGCTCTGTCACACGCTGGGTATGTACATAGTTAATGGTAGGCTTCGAGGGGACTCCTATGGTAGGTACACCTATAGCTCATCTCTTGGCAGTAGTACTGTAGACTACTTTATCGTTGACCTCAACCCAGAGTTTCTCAGATCGTTCACAGTGAGCCCACTGACACCCCTATCAGACCACAGCAAAATCACATTCTACTTGAACAGAGCAATACATAATCGTGAGGCATCAAAGCCGGGGGAACTGAATGATATTTAGAAATGTTATAGATCGAAGGAAAGTACTGTCGAAACCTACCAAAAAACAATTAGGCAACAACAAATTCAATCCCTTCTAGACAATTTCCTGGACAAAACGTTCCACTGTAATAGTGAAGCTGTAAACTTGTCAGTAGAAAACCTAAACAGTATATTTTAACTCTCAGCTTCTTGATCAAATGTAATTATGTTAAATAGATTATTTAAGAAAATTAATAAAAATGATAAATGGTTTGACGAAGGATGCAACAACCTAAAAAAGAAATTGAGAAACCTGTCCAACCAAAAACATAGAGACCCAGAAAACCTGAGTCTACGCCTTCACTATGGTGAATCACTAAAACAATACAGAAATAAACTACTGAAAACCTGAGTCTACGCCTTCACTATGGTGAATCACTAAAACAATACAGAAATAAACTACTGAAAACCTGAGTCTACGCCTTCACTATGGTGAATCACTAAAACAATACAGAAATAAACTACGGAAAACCTGAGTCTACGCCTTCACTATGGTGAATCACTAAAACAATACAGAAATAAACTACTGAAAACCTGAGTCTACGCCTTCACTATGGTGAATCACTAAAACAATACAGAAATAAACTACGGAAAACCTGAGTCTACGGCTTCACTATGGTGAATCACTAAAACAATACAGAAATAAACTACGGAAAACCTGAGTCTACGTCTTCACTATGGTGAATCACTAAAACAATACAGAAATAAACTACGGAAAAAGAGGGAACAGAATGTCAGAAGTCAGCTCAATGTAATTGAAGAATCTATAGAATCTAACCACTTCTGGGAAAACTGGAAAACTAAACTCTAAACAAACAACAACACAAAGAGCTATCTATCCAGAATGGGGTTGTATGGATAAACCACTTCTTCAATCTTTTGGGCTCTGTAACAAAGAACAAACAGAAAAAACATAAACATAAACATGATCAAATACATATTAGAGAATCAACTATTAAAGACTATCAGAATCCAATGGCTTCTCCAATTACATTGAATAAACTACAAGACAAAAAGTCCTGTGGGGTTGATGGTATCTTTAATGAAATGATAATATATACAGACCAGAAATTCCAATTGGCTATACTTAATTAAACTCTTTAACATCATCCTCAGCTCTGTATCTTCCCCAATATTTTGAACCAAGGACTGATCAACCCAATCCACAAAAGTTGAGACAAATTTGAACCAAATCACTACCGTGCGATATGCGTCAACAGCAACCTTGGAGAAATCCTCTGCATTATCATTAACAGCAGACTCGTACATTTCCAATGAAAACAATGTACTGTGCAAATATTAAATGGTGGTGTTGGTGGAAAAACATATGACATTATAAAATCCATGTACACAAACACATGCATTTCTTCGCACAGGGCCGTGGGGTGAGACAGGGATGCAGCTTAAGCCCCACCCTCTTTAACATATATATCAACGAATTGGTGAGGGCACTAGAACAGTGTGCAGCACTGTCTCACCCCACGGTGATTACTAGAATATGAAGTCAAATGTTTACTGCATGCTGATGATCTGGTACTTCTGTCACCAACCAAGGAGAGCCTACAGCAGCATCTAGATCTTCCCTAGAGCACACAAAAAACAATACATACCTCGGCCTAAACATCAGCGCCACAGGTAACTTCCACAAAGCTGTAAATAAGCAAAGAGACAAAGCAAGAAGGGCCTTCGATGCCATCAAAGGGAACATACATTTTGACTTTAGGATCTGGGGAACAATTAGGATCTGAGAGAGAGAGAGAGATTAAATCATTGGGTCATGGGGATAGTGATTTCTTCATAGACTCTGACAGTCCGGGCATCGTTTGAAAATGGCAAATTACCTTGACAGGCATTTACTGAATATGTAAAGTATGTAAACACATTTCACATTATGACAGACTTGTGCGAACAAATGCAACACCTATGCATCTAAATGATCCACTTTGTATTCAACTCAAAGAACAAGAGAACATATAATTTGTTCATTAAAATACCAAAATATCATCATGGATGATGATAAGCTTGGCTTACCATAAGGCCAGGCTGTCATAAAATGCACTACCATTGTCCTCATCTCAAATCTGATCTCTAATAGACTCAGACAGAGACTCAGGCACAGGCACATACACAGACTCAGACACAGACTCAGACACAGACACAGACACAGACACAGACACAGACACAGACACAGACACAGACACAGACACAGACACAGACACAGACTCAGACTCAGGCAGAGACAGACTCAGGCAGAAACACAGACTCGAACACAGACACAGACTCAGACTCAGGCTCAGATTCAGACACAGACTCGGACAGACTCAGACACAGACTCAGGCTCAGACACAGACAGAGACAGACAGACTCAGACACAAGACTCGGACACAGACTCGGACTCAGACACAGACTCAGACACAGACTCAGGCTCAGACACAGGCTGAGACACAGGCTCAGACTCAGACACAGACACAGACACAGCCTCGTCTAATGCTGTCTGGCCAAAAAGATTATGGCATATTCTATATTTTTTTTGTCCAGACAGCATCATCTAAATGGGCTACAGGAACTAAGACAGAGGGGCGCTATAGCTGGCTCTGATGCTTTCTCCGGTGAGATTGATAAGTCCTGCTGTAGATGTGCATCTTGGTCAAAATTATCAATATATTCAGAGACAATTGATGAGATTTCAGAATTTCTGAGGATGCCACTGGTATGGCCAATCAGATTTCAGGGTGGGGCAACCGATGGACTTGCAGCTGGATCTTAGCAATCCTTTTTATAATAACCTGCATTCTAAAGGTTTTCATACTGACCTGCATTCTAAGGGTTATATAATGACCTGCATTCTAAAGGTTCTAGAATGACCTGCATTCTAAAGGTTCAAGAATGACCTGCATTCTAAAGGTTCTAGAATGACCTGCATTCTATAGGTTCTAGAATGACCTGCATTCTATAGGTTCTAAAATGACCTGCAATCTAAAGGTTTTATAATGACCTGCATTCTAAAGGTTTTATAATGACCTGCATTCTATAGGTTCTAGAATGACCTGCATTCTAAAGGTTTTATAATGAAATGCATTCCATAGGTTTTATAATGACCTGCATTCTATAGGTTTTATAATGACCTGCATTCTAAGGGTTTTATAATGACCTGCAATCTAAAGGTTTTCATAATGACCTGCATTCTATAGGTTCCAGAATGACCTGCATTTAATTGGTTCTAAAATGACCTGCATTCTAAGGGTTTTATAATGACCTGCATTCTAAGGGGTTTATAATGACCTGCATTCTAAAGGCTTTAAAATGACCTGCATTCTAAGGGATTTATAATGACCTGCATTCTAAGGGATTTATAATGACCTGCATTCTAAGGGTTCTAGAATGACCTGCATTCTAAGGGTTCTAGAATGACCTGCATTCTAAGGGTTCTAGAGTGACCTGCATTCTAAGGGTTCTAGACTGACCTGCATTCTGAGGGTTCTAGAATGACCTGAATTCTAAGGGTTCTAGACTGACCTGCATTCTAAGGGTTTTATAATGACCTGCATTCTAAGGGTTCTAGAATGACCTGCATTCTAAGGGTTCTAGAATGACCTGCATTCTAAGGGTTTTATAATCACCTGCATTCTAAGGGTTCTAGAATGACCTGCATTCTAAGGGTTTTATAATGACCTGCATTCTAAGGGTTCTAGAATGACCTAATATAATAATAATAATAATAATAATATATGCCATTTAGCAGACGCTTTTATCCAAAGCGACTTACAGTCATGTGTGCATACATTCTACGTATGGGTGGTCCCGGGGATCGAACCCACTACCCTGGCGTTACAAGCGCCATGCTCTACCAACTGAGCTACAGAACCCTGAATTCTAAGGGTTCTAGAATGACCTGCATTCTAAAGATTTTTATTATGACCTGTGTTCTAAAGGTTTTATAATAACCTGAGGTTACTTGTCTGGCCCTCCTCCAATAGGCTGGCTAACAGCTTATCAGGCTCAGCGTGGGTTTGTCTGGATGGTCTGAGCTGCAGGAGGTGACTCAGTGACAGTAATAGATGGGATCAGATGTCTGGATGGTCTGAGCTGAAGGAGGTGACTCAGTGACAGTAATAGATGGGATCAGATGTCTGGATGGTCTGAGCTGAAGGAGGTGACTCAGTGACAGTAATAGATGGGATCAGATGTCTGGATGGTCTGAGCTGAAGGAGGTGACTCAGTGACAGTAATAGATGGGATCAGATGTCTGGATGGTCTGAGCTGAAGGAGGTGACTCAGTGACAGTAATAGATGGGATCAGATGTCTGGATGGTCTGAGCTGAAGGAGGTGACTCAGTGACAGTAATAGATGGGATCAGATGTCTGGATGGTCTGAGCTGAAGGAGGTGACTCAGTGACAGTAATAGATGGGATCAGATGTCTGGATGGTCTGAGCTGAAGGAGGTGACTCAGTGACAGTAATAGATGGGATCAGATGTCTGGATGGTCTGAGCTGAAGGAGGTGACTCAGTGACAGTAATAGATGGGATCAGATGTCTGGATGGTCTGAGCTGAAGGAGGTGACTCAGTGACAGTAATAGATGGGATCAGATGTCTGGATGGTCTGAGCTGAAGGAGGTGACTCAGTGACAGTATTAGATGGGATCAGATGTCTGGATGGTCTGACCTGAAGGAGGTGACTCAGTGACAGTATTAGATGGGATCAGATGACATTTAAAACAGGCAGCAGGAAAGATCACTCACGTAACAAGGATTAAATATATGGCAGCTCTGTGTCTGCATCGTGTGGTCTGGGCACTTTGCCGTTCGCCTTTTGATATCATGAGAAATGTGTGTGAAAATAAAAGGTGTGTGGGCTCTGGAGTCACAGCAAAATGTGTCACTATGCTGACAAACTCTATACTGAACAGTGTAGGGCTGGGTGTTTTTCATTGCTGCTACTTGAAGGCTGCTGTGTTTTCAGGCTTTTGTGCACTGATATTCTTAAGGACTTTTGACTGAAGAACACTGCTATAGGTGGTCATAGTGGGACACGGCTGATTAAGCTAGAGATCATAAGAGGTCAAGAGGGCGACTGGGTGACTTGTTACCACCTCATTAAGTTCATTCAGGCACTAAAGGTTATGACCAGTTACACTTCCCCATCAGGAGTGTTTTTGTTAAAACCACGTTCAATTTGAGATAAAGGAGAATCGAACAGAATGTGTCATTTAGTTGACAACTAACTCGATGGTCCAGAGGTGGACACATGACAGGGATCTGACTGTCACTTAGAGAGGGGTTTGGTCCAGACTCTCACAGTACAGGACTCTACACATGCCATGATGTCTTACACACATGCAGACAGACAGAAGCACACTCAAACACACACACACACACACACACACACACACACACACACACACACACACACACACACACACACACACACACACACACACACACACACACACACACACACACACACACACACACACACACACACACACACACACACACACACACTCACCATTTCCTCCTCCCTCAGACAGAATGAGAGGAAGGCTCTACAAGGCTGTGTCTGTCTCTAAACTTGAACCCCGACCCTTGTTACTCCATAATGAGTGAGAAAATAGGGAAAGGGAGGGAGGAAATGGAGAAAACAGGGATCTTCCCCGGTAGCAGGGGTCAAAGGTTATGTAAATAGAAACAGTGCCTTCAGGGTCAAGACTCTCTGGGGGATGAGACTGACCTTCCTCAGACTACCCTGACCTCTGACCTCTAACCCTGTAATGTATGGACCTGGCAAGATGAGGTCAGGTTCTCCTCTGGTTGCACATCAGCCCTGTCAATCAGAGAGATAAACAACAAGTCCCGCCCACATACCCAGCAGTCAACACTTTAAAGGAATGTGACCCTTGACCCCTGTGTAGAGTGTTCTAAAGGTCTTTCACACATTATCAATGAATCACCTACTTCTGTAATGAGGGGTGTTTGGAGAAAATGGAGAAAATACTGTCTACAGGAAGAAAGAGAGAAAATGGGTGGAATACTGTCTAGTACAAAAGAAAGAGAATGTTATGGATATTGTCTGAACTTAACGAAAATGTGTGTGAATGTGTGTGTGTGTGGGGGGTTATTGTCTACTGGGGAAAAATATGATGGAGAGACTGTCTGCTGAAAATAAAATGAGGTTAATATGGTATAATGAAAGAAAAGTAATGGGAAGAGTATTGTCTAGTGAGGAAGAGGAGGAGTAAACATCTACTTGTGGGGTGGAAGTTAAGAACCATTCATATCAGCACTTTTCTTTCCCTTGCTAATCGCTGCCTGATTGTGAATATGTTTCTTTTGAGCATCTCAGTTCATTAAACCCTAAAAACTGTACATGTTGTACCACTGTTTTCTTCTTTTTTTCTCTCGGTTAGAACTTTATTTTTAATTCTTTGATTTAGGGATGAAACCCCCCCCTCCATCTCTCAGTTTCTATCCGTTTCTCCCCTGAGATACAACGGCTGCTCTACTTACCAGGAAATACATACTATACTATATTCACCATAGAGAGAAAGAACAGAGGAGGAATGCTTGTCTTTTACCCAGAAAGGTGTAGAAGGAGAACCATGTGTAGAGGTGTTGGGACTCTTAACTGTGCAAGGTAGAGGGTACATACAGGCTATCAGAAATATTCACCCCCTTTTGGATTCCTTCACATTTTTGTTACGTGACAAAGTGGGATTAAAATGGATTTAATTGTGATTTGTTGTTGTTGTCATTGATCTACACAAAACACTCCATAATGTCATTGATCTACACAAAACACTCCATAATGTCATTGATCTACACAAAACACTCCATAATGTCATTGATCTACACAAAACACTCCATAATGTCATTGATCTACACAAAACACTCCATAATGTCATTGATCTACACAAAACACTCCATAATGTCATTGATCTACACAAAACACTCCATAATGTCATTGATCTACACAAAACACTCCATAATGTCATTGATCTACACAAAACACTCCATAATGTCATTGATCTACACAAAACACTCCATAATGTCATTGATCTACACAAAACACTCCATAATGTCATTGATCTACACAAAACACTCCATAATGTCATTGATCTACACAAAACACTCCATAATGTCAAAGTGAAAAGAACATTCTACAAATGTTAACAAGTGAATACAAATGTAATAACTAAACTATAGTTGTTGCAGACGTGTTTACCCCTTTTGTTTAGGAAAGTCTGATAAGTCTGATAACAAATCACATCATAAGTTACATGGACTCACTCTGTGAGAAATTATAGGGGTTGACATGATTTTTGAATGATATGAAGTAATCTCCTTCTCTCCCTCTCTGTAGACAGTACTATATAAGTCCTCTCCTTCTCTCCCTCTCTGTACACAGTACTATATAAGTCCTCTCCTTCTCTCCCTCTCTGTACACAGTACTATATAAGTCCTCTCCTTCTCTCCCTCTCTGTACACAGTACTATATAAGTCCTCTCCTTCTCTCCCAGTACTCTCTGTAGACAGTACTATATAAGTCCTCTCCTTCTCTCCCTCTCTGTACACAGTACTATATAAGTCCTCTCCTTCTCTCCCTCTCTGTAGACAGTACTATATAAGTCCTCTCCTTCTCTCCCTCTCTGTACACAGTACTATATAAGTCCTCTCCTTCTCTCCCTCTCTGTAGACAGTACTATATAAATCCTCTCCTTCTCTCCCTCTCTGTACACAGTACTATATAAGTCCTCTCCTTCTCTCCCTCTCTGTACACAGTACTATATAAGTCCTCTCCTTCTCTCCCTCTCTGTACACAGTACTATATAAGTCCTCTCCTTCTCTCCCTCTCTGTACACAGTACTATATAAGTCCTCTCCTTCTCTCCCTCTCTGTACACAGTACTATATAAGTCCTCTCCTTCTCTCCCTCTCTGTACACAGTACTATATAAGTCCTCTCCTTCTCTCCCTCTCTGTACACAGTACTATATAAGTCCTCTCCTTCTCTCCCTCTCTGTACACAGTACTATATAAGTCCTCTCCTTCTCTCCCTCTCTGTACACAGTACTATATAAGTCCTCTCCTTCTCCCCCTCTCTGTCTCTACTTTCCTGTCCTCTGCCACTCCAGCGCAGCAGCGTTTATCATCCCTGAGTGAATCTGACTAAAACGATGGTGCTGTTGATGTTGGCAGGCGTACTATATAAGTCCAACACAGGGCTGACAGAGGTCGTACACAGTCATTCCCCTTCTCCCCCCTGTACAGCGGTCGGTCATTCCCTCCCCCCTCTCTGTACACAGTACTATATAAGTCGGTCATATAAGTCCTCCCCTCCCACAGCTGGTCGGTACACAGTACGGTCACGCCCCTCTCCCCCTGTAACGGTCGGTCATCCCCTCTCCCCCTCAGCGGTCGGTCACGCCCCTCCCCTCTCAGCACAGTACTATATATGTCATTCCCCCCAGCGGTCGGTCACGCCCCTCCCCCAGCGGTACACAGTCATTCCCCCTCCCCCAGCAGTACGGTCATGCCCCTCCCCCCAGCAGTCGGTCACGCCCCTCTCCCCAGCGGTCGGTCATTCCCCCTCTCCCCTCTCGGTACGGTCATTCCCCCTTCTCCCCCCTGCAGTACGGTCACGCCCCTCTCCCCCCTGCGGTCGGTCATTCCCCCTCCCCCCCAGCAGTCGGTCACGCCCCCTCCCCCTAAAACAGCTGTTGGTCGGTCATTCCCCCTCCCCCAAACTGTCGGTCACGCCCCCTCCCCCCAGCGGTCGGTCACGCCCCCTCCCCCAGCGGTCGGTCACGCCCCTCCCCCAGCAGTCGGTCACGCCCCCTCCCCCCAGAGGTCGGTCACGCCCCCGCCCCGCTGTCCAGCCGCCCAGTCAGAAGAGTCTGTGACACCCCGTCAGTAAGTCAATACCCTGATAAACACCAAATATTTTGACTGCCATTACCCACACAGTACATCACCACAACTATGGTACATAGAGAGAGAAATAAAAAAAATATGTACATGAATATCTCAACAAGAGAGAGAGGGAGCGTGAGAGGGAGCGTGAGAGAGAGAGAGAGAGAGAGAGAGAGAGAGAGAGAGAGAGAGAGAGAGAGAGAGAGAGAGAGAGAGAGAGAGAGAGAGAGAGAGAGAGTGAGAGAGAGAGAGAGAGAGAGAGAGAGAGAGAGAGAGAGAGAGAGAGAGAGAGAGAGAGAGAGAGAGAGAGAGAGAGAGAGAGAGAGAGAGAGAGAGAGGGAGAGAGAGAGAGAGAGAGAGAGAGAGAGAGAGAGAGAGAGAGAGAGAGAGAGAGAGAGAGAGAGAGAGAGAGAGAGAGAGAGAGAGAGAAATCCCTGCTCCTACTAAGTGGTAAGTGAGCATACGTTATGGAA
Organism: Oncorhynchus gorbuscha; assembly: GCF_021184085.1. Taxonomy (NCBI): domain Eukaryota; kingdom Metazoa; phylum Chordata; class Actinopteri; order Salmoniformes; family Salmonidae; genus Oncorhynchus; species Oncorhynchus gorbuscha. The sequence continues at coordinate 10,583,897 of NC_060184.1, forward strand.
AATTAGATTGTTAAATGTATTTATTTTTCGATGGGCCCTGGGAGCATGGTGTATCATTCGAGATGCAGCCTTATGCACTCGGAAAGAACACATAAAACACACATGGAGCCTCTCGTAAAGTACTCACAAAAGTGGGATTTATGCAGAGACTCGCTTTGGGAACGGAGACCGATAGGGTTCCAAGCTTAAACGCTTGTGATTTGTGCTCTAATGTTGAATACCAATGAGATGCTTGACAAACGATATGAGATGAAGTCTGATTTTATTAAACTGCATGGCGTGGTTTAAAGACCATTAAGTACATGATAAAATACATAGTTCACTAATGCAGAACTCAATATTTCACCACTTCTACATTTCCTATTGAATGAGTATTTGGTCGTGTCACTCAGTCTGGACCCACACTCTCCTAGCCTGATCCCAGACCTGTTGGTGCTCTCTTGCCAACACCTATGGGCATTGACACAATCAGATCTGGGACCAGGTTAAGGAACAGTTTCACCTTGCCATGGCATTGAGTGTCTACCCAGCTAACAAATAAACATTCCCACAACTTTAGAGAATGTTCCCTTAACAGTCTCGTGAGGTCATTGACTAATGTTTTTCATAGGAATGATCCCGTGATGTGCAAGAAATGTTTCCAAGAAACCATTCCCTTAATGTCAATTAGAACCTTCCCAGAACGGGATTACCATGTTCTCAGAACTTAACATTTTAATGTTCTACAATTACCATGTTCTCAGAACTTAACATTTTAATGTTCTACAATTACCATGTTCTCAGAACTTAACATTTTAATGTTCTACAATTACCATGTTCTCAGAACTTAACATTTTAATGTTCTACAATTACCATGTTCTCAGAACTTAACATTTTAATGTTCTAGAATTACCATATTCTCAGAACTTAACATTTTAATGTTCTAGAATTACCATGTTCTCAGAACTTAACATTTTAATGTTCTAGAATTACCATGTTCTCAGAACTTAACATTTTAATGTTCTAGAAATGTTTCACGGGAACATTGCGAGAACGTTCGTGTCCAGTTTTCTGTGGGTTAGGAGAATATTCCATCAACATCCCACCAAACATACACAGAATAATGAATGGTTGCTTATGTTCTCAAAACATAAGATATACATTTTGTAGACACGTTTAACAGTAACGTCCACACAAAAAAAATGAAATAAACATCACGCCATTTTACTAAGCCACTGATCCATTCATGGGTCTTTGTCTGTTGGCCATACTCACACACAATGTTATTAACATACAGTGTTTTCAACATACTTTACACGTTTGATTACATTGTGCTTTTATAGAGTAAATTTCATTCAACATCTCCTTACTTGAGATTTGAACTCACAACTTCTTGGGTCACATAATACTGATCTTCCTGTTATACCACCATGTCTGGTATGAGCTCATCTGACTATTCATTTATCGTTGACATATTTCAGCAATCTAAGTCAAATTCACTGAAAACTGACACAGACATGTTGGCATAGCAGGTACATCTGAAGGCTGTGAACCAAGAGGTTGTGAGTTCAAATCCCAAGTGAGGACATGTTGAAAAATAATTACCGTATTCATGTACAATGTAATCATGTAAGTTGAGGTTTTTTTTGTTAAAAGTACTGTCTAAACTTGCCAACAGATGAAAGGAGCTATGATTGGATCAATGGTTCTCCAATCAGGGCCTTGACAACAGTAACAAGGTGTGCTGTGTAATTAAACCATGTTTCTTAGTGACCCTCAGGCTATGTCCCGATACACAGAATTGTGTTTTGCAGCGTTCCCTTGAAACGTGTCTGGAATACTAATGTTTTACATTCTGAGAACACGGTAACCATTATTCTGTGTATGTTTGGTGGGTCGTTGATGGAATATTCTCCGAAACATCAGACAACTGGACACAGGGACGTTCTTGCAACGGCTTATAAAAAGTATCTCAGACATTGTGGTATTTTCCGAAAACCACATTCTAGATAAGTTCTGTTTGATGTTAATTAAGGAAATGCTCTCCTAAAGTAGCGCACCGTAAAGGGAATGGGGTGCACCCAGAGTCTCATAACAAACCGAGAGTAAAGAGTTGTCCTTTGAGAATTACCAAGGAGAACTGTGTGAAAAGAAGAATTCCCTGAAGGCTATACGAGCTGGTAGGAGTTGTGAACTTGACTACCGGAACCACGGCCCAGTAAACAATGAACGGAACCACGGAACCACGGCCCAGTAAACAATGAACGGAACCACGGAACCACGGCCCAGTAAACAATGAACGGAACCACGGAACCACGGCCCAGTAAACAATGAACGGAACCACGGAACCACGGCCCAGTAAACAATGAACGGAACCACGGAACCACGGCCCAGTAAACAATGAACGGAACCACGGTACCACGGCCCAATAAACAATGAACTGAACCACGGAACCACGGCCCAGTAAACAATGAACTGAACCACGGAACCACGGCCTAGTAAACAATGAACGGAACCACGGAACCACGGACCAGTAAACAATGAACTGAACCACGGCCCAGTAAACAATGAACGGAACCACGGAACCACGGCCCAGTAAACAATGAACGGAACCACGGAACCACGGCCCAGTAAACAATGAACGGAACCACGGAACCACGGCCCAGTAAACAATGAACGGAACCACGGAACCACGGCCCAGTAAACAATGAACGGAACCACGGAACCACGGCCCAGTAAACAATGAACTGAACCACGGAACCACGGCCCAGTAAACAATGAACGGAACCACGGAACCACGGCCCAGTAAACAATGAACGGAACCACGGAACCACGGCCCAGTAAACAATGAACGGAACCACGGAACCACGGCCCAGTAAACAATGAACGGAACCACGGAACCACGGCCCAGTAAACAATGAACGGAACCACGGAACCACGGCCCAGTAAACAATGAACTGAACCACGGAACCACGGCCCAGTAAACAATGAACGGAACCACGGAACCACGGCCCAGTAAACAATGAACTGAACCACGGAACCACGGCCCAGTAAACAATGAACGGAACCACGGAACCACGGCCCAGTAAACAATGAACTGAACCACGGAACCACGGCCCAGTAAACAATGAACGGAACCACGGAACCACGGCCCAGTAAACAATAAACGGAACCACGGAACCACGGCCCAGTAAACAATGAACGGAACCACGGAACCACGGCCCAGTAAACAATGAACTGAACCACGGAACCACGGCCCAGTAAACAATGAACGGAACCACGGAACCACGGCCCAGTAAACAATGAACTGAACCACGGAACCACGGCCCAGTAAACAATGAACGGAACCACGGAACCACGGCCCAGTAAACAATGAACGGAACCACGGAACCACGGCCCAGTAAACAATGAACGGAACCACGGAACCACGGCCCAGTAAACAATGAACGGAACCACGGAACCACGGCCCAGTAAACAATGAACGGAACCACGGAACCACGGCCCAGTAAACAATGAACGGAACCACGGAACCACGGCCCAGTAAACAATGAACGGAACCACGGAACCACGGCCCAGTAAACAATGAACGGAACCACGGAACCACGGCCCAGTAAACAATGAACGGAACCACGGAACCACGGCCCAGTAAACAATGAACGGAACCACGGAACCACGGCCCAGTAAACAATGAACGGAACCACGGAACCACGGCCCAGTAAACAATGAATGGAACCACGGAACCACGGCCCAGTAAACAATGAACGGAACCACGGAACCACGGCCCAGTAAACAATGAACGGAACCACGGAACCACGGCCCAGTAAACAATGAACGGAACCACGGAACCACGGCCCAGTAAACAATGAATGGAACCACGGAACCACGGCCCAGTAAACAATGAATGGAACCACGGAACCACGGCCCAGTAAACAATGAACGGAACCACGGAACCACGGCCCAGTAAACAATGAATGGAACCACAGAACCACGGCCCAGTAAACAATGAATGGAACCATGGAACCACAGCCCAGTAAACAATGAACGGAACCACGGCCCAGTAAACAATGAACAGAACCACGGAACCACGGCCCAGTAAACAATGAACTGAACCACGGAACCACGGCCCAGTAAACAATGAACGGAACCACGGAACCACGGCCCAGTAAACAATGAACTGAACCACGGAACCACGGCCCAGTAAACAATGAACGGAACCACGGAACCACGGCCCAGTAAACAATGAACGGAACAACGGAACCACGGCCCAGTAAACAATGAACGGAACCACGGAACCACGGCCCAGTAAACAATGAACGGAACCACGGAACCACGGCCCAGTAAACAATGAACGGAACCACGGAACCACGGCCCAGTAAACAATGAACGGAACCACGGAACCACGGCCCAGTAAACAATGAACGGAACCACGGAACCACGGCCCAGTAAACAATGAATGGAACCACGGAACCACGGCCCAGTAAACAATGAACGGAACCACGGAACCACGGCCCAGTAAACAATGAATGGAACCACGGAACCACGGCCCAGTAAACAATGAATGGAACCACGGAACCACGGCCCAGTAAACAATGAACGTCTGGGTTGGTATTCATAAAGCGTCTCAGAGTACGAGTGGGGCGGCAGGGTAGCCTAGCAACCGGAAGGTTGCAAGTTCAAACCCCTGACAAGGTACAAATCTGTCATTCTGCCCCTGAACAGGCAGTTAACCCACTGTTCCTAGGCCGTCATTGAAAATAAGAATTTGTTCTTAACTGACTTGCCTAGATAATATAATAATAATAATATATGCCATTTAGCAGACGCTTTCATCCAAAGCGACTTACAGTCATGTGTGCATACATTCTACGTATGGGTGGTCCCGGGGATCGAACCCACTACCCTGGCATTACAAGCGCCATGATCTACCAACTGAGCTACAGAAGGACCACATCTTTAAAAAAAATGTAGATCTAGGAAGTCCATGAAGTCTTATCCATTATGGGAAAAAATAGAAAATATGAAAACATGGTCCAAGATCAACGCTTCTACTCTGATACGCTTGTCAAAGAAGAGCGTCTCAATCGGACTAACCAGAGTCTGAGTACAGAAACCACTGATACGAGTCATATTCAATAAATAGATAAAGTGATGTGTGTCTAGCTCTCTAATTTCAAAACAATACTCCGGGAAACACCCCCCCCCCCTCAAAGAAGCCTGACTACAGTATAGCTGTATAAGCTTGTCGGAGCACTTTTTAATTAAAGGTTTTTACAATGTCCCTTTCATGTTCTGAAAGCATTCCAACGTGGACCACAAAATGATGCTCTTTAATGCCGACTGCTGTCCATGTGTGTCATGTTCCTCTACACCTCTCTATCCTGTTGGGGCAAAGTGTCATGTTCCTCTACACCTCTCTATCCTGTCGGGGCAAAGTGTCATGTTCCTCTACACCTCTCTATCCTGTCGGGGCAAAGTGTCATGTTCCTCTACACCTCTCTATCCTGTCGGGGCAAAGTGTCATGTTCCTCTACACCTCCTCTATCCTGTCCTGGGGCAAAGTGTCATGTTCCTCTACACCTCTCTATCCTGTCGGGGCAAAGTGTCATGTTCCTCTACACCTCTCTATCCTGTCGGGGCAAAGTGTCATGTTCCTCTACACCTCTCTATCCTG
>NC_060184.1:10594546-10614546 GCF_021184085.1 Oncorhynchus gorbuscha
TCATGGAACTACTTATAGGAGAAACATCATTCTGTCATGGAACTACTTACTGAGAAACATCATTATGTCATGGAACTACTTATAGGAGAAACATCATTCTGTCATGGAACTACTTATAGGAGAAACATCATTCTGTCATGGAACTACTTATAGGAGAAACATCATTCTGTCATGGAACTACTTATAGGAGAAACATCATTCTGTCATGGAACTACTTACTGAGAAACATCATTATGTCATGGAACTACTTATAGGAGAAACATCATTCTGTCATGGAACTACTTATAGGAGAAACATCATTATGTCATGGAACTACTTATAGGAGAAACATAATTCTGTCATGGAACTACTTACTGAGAAACATCATTATGTCATGGAACTACTTATAGGAGAAACATCATTCTGTCATGGAACTACTTATAGGAGAAACATCATTCTGTTATGGACCTACTTACTGAGAAACATCATTCTGTCATGGAACTACTTACTGAGAAACATCATTCTGTCATGGAACTACTTACTGAGAAACATCATTCTGTCATGGAACTACTTACTGAGAAACATCATTCTGTCATGGAACTACTTACTGAGAAACATCATTCTGTCATGGAACTACTTATAGGAGAAACATCATTCTGTCATGGAACTACTTATAGGAGAAACATCATTCTGTCATAGAACTACTTACTGAGAAACATCATTCTGTCATGGAACTACTTACTGAGAAACATCATTCTGTCATGGAACTACTTATAGGAGAAACATCATTCTGTCATGGAACTACTTACTGAGAAACATCATTCTGTCATGGAACTACTTATAGGAGAAACATCATTCTGTCATGGAACTACTTATAGGAGAAACATCATTCTGTCATAGAACTACTTATAGGAGAAATAGTAACTAATCAGAACATCTAAGCAATGTCTCTGGGACTTAAATCCAGAGTCAATAAACCCTTACCCGCCTGGTATGGTCAATACTTTATTTCATTGGCGTAATTATACTATGCTATGTTATCACAATTTTGGTTATGGAAAAGTAACATTCAAAGTGGTTTTGATTGTAAACACTTGAAACCTGGCCTCCAGGGATGATGTTTGATGCTTGTGTCTCCATCCTCTCAGCAAGGGGAGGTGTTGGAGGTAAGAGGTGTGTCTGTGTGTTGAGCTCTCTGTTCCAGCTTTGATGTGTGGTCTGCTCTGCTGGAGCTTGAAGATATTTGGCCGCCAAATTTTTATCCCTCTCTCTGTCTCTGTGTGTCTATTTGTCCATCCCTGTTTCTCCCTGTTTCTCTCTGTCTCTCTGTTTATCTTTCTCCCTGTTTCTCTCTTGTCTCCCTGTTTCTCCCTGTTTCTCCCTGTTTCTCTCTGTCTCTCTCTTTCTCCCTGTTTCTCTCTGTCTCTCTGTTTCTCTGTTTCTCCCTGTTTCTCCCTGTTTCTTTCTGTTTCTCTCTGTCTCTCTGTTTCTCTCTTTCTCTATGTTTCTCCCTGTTTCTTTCTGTTTCTCTGTTTCTCCCTGTTTCTCCCTGTTTCTCTCTGTCTCTCTGTTTCTCTGTTTTTCTGTTTGTCTTTCTCCCTGTTTCTCTCTGTCTCTCTGTTTCTCTCTTTCTCTATGTTTCTCCCTGTTTCTTTCTGTTTCTCTCTGTTTCTCTGTTTCTCTCTTTCTCTATGTTTCTCCCTGTTTCTTTCTGTTTCTCTCTGTCTCTCTGTTTCTCTCTTTCTCTATGTTTCTCCCTGTTTCTTTCTGTTTCTCTCTGTTTCTCTGTTTCTCTCTGTCTCTCTGTTTGTCCCTGTTTCTCTCTATTTCTCCCTGTCTCTGTTTCTCCCTGTTTCTCTCTGTTTCTCTGTTTCTCTCTGTTTCTCTGTTTCTCCCTGTTTCTCTCTATTTCTCTCTGTCTCTCTGTTTCTCTCTGTTTCTCCCTGTTTCTCCCTGTTTCTCCCTGTATCTCTCTGTCTCTCTGTTTCTCTGTTTCTCTGTTTCTCCCTGTTTCTCTGTTTTTCTGTTTGTCTTTCTCCCTGTTTCTCCCTGTTTCTCTCTGTCTCTCTGTTTCTCTTCGTTTCTCCCTGTTTCTCTCTGTCTCTCTGTTTGTCCCTGTTTCTCTCTATTTCTCCCTGTCTCTCTGTTTCTCCCTGTTTCTCTCTGTTTCTCTGTTTGTCCCTGTTTCTCTCTATTTCTCTCTGTCTCTCTGTTTCTCCCTGTTTCTCCCTGTTTCTCCCTGTTTCTCCCTGTATCTCCCTGTTTCTCTCTGTCTCTCTGTTTCTCTGTTTCTCTGTTTGTCTGTCTCCCTGTTTCTCCCTGTTTCTCTCTGTCTCTCTGTTTCTCTTCATTTCTCCCTGTTTCTCTCTGTCTCTCTGTTTGTCCCTGTTTCTCTCTATTTCTCCCTGTCTCTCTGTTTCTCCCTGTTTCTCTCTGTTTCTCTGTTTGTCCCTGTTTCTCTCTATTTCTCTCTGTCTCTCTGTTTCTCCCTGTTTCTCCCTGTTTCTCCCTGTTTCTCCCTGTATCTCCCTGTTTCTCTCTGTCTCTCTGTTTCTCTGTTTCTCTGTTTGTCTGTCTCCCTGTTTCTCCCTGTTTCTCCCTGTTTCTCCCTGTATCTCCCTGTTTCTCCCTGTTTCTCTGTTTCTCTCTGTTTCTCCCTGTTTCCCTGTTTCTCCCTGTTTCTCCCTGTTTCTCCCTGTATCTCCCTGTTTCTCCCTGTTTCTCTGTTTCTCCCTGTTTCTCCCTGTTTCTCCCTGTATCTCCCTGTTTCTCCCTGTTTCTCTGTTTCTCTGTTTCTCCGTTTCTCTGTTTGTCTTTCTCCCTGTTTCTCCCTGTTTCTCCCTGTTTCTCCCTGTTTCTCTCTGTTTCTCTCTGTTTCTCCCTGTTTCTCCCTGTATCTCCCTGTTTCTCTCTGTCTCTGTTTCTCTGTTTCTCTGTTTGTCTGTCTCCCTGTTTCTCCGTGTTTCTCCCTGTTTCTCCCTGTTTCTCTGTTTCTCTGTTTCTCTGTTTGTCTTTCTCCCTGTTTCTCTCTGTTTCTCTCTGTTTCTCCCTGTTTCTCCCTGTTTCTCCCTGTTTCTCTCTGTTTCTCCCTGTTTCTCTCTGTTTCTCCCTGTTTCTCCCTGTTTCTCCCTGTTTCTCTCTGTTTCTCCCTGTTTCTCTCTGTTTCTCCCTGTTTCTCCCTGTTTCTCTCTGTTTCTCCCTGTTTCTCCCTGTTTCTCTCTTTCTCTCTGTTTCTCCATGTTTCTCTCTGTTTCTCCCTCTTTCTCTCTGTTGGTCTTTCTTTCTGTTTCTCTCTGTCTCTCTGTTTCTCCCTGTTTCTCTCTGTCTCTCTGTTTCTCTGTTTCTCTGTTTGTCTGTCTCCCTGTTTCTCCCTGTTTCTCCCTGTTTCTCCCTGTATCTCCCTGTTTCTCCCTGTTTCTCTGTTTCTCTCTGTTTCTCCCTGTTTCCCTGTTTCTCCCTGTTTCTCCCTGTTTCTCCCTGTATCTCACTGTTTCTCCCTGTTTCTCTGTTTCTCCCTGTTTCTCCCTGTTTCTCCCTGTATCTCCCTGTTTCTCTGTTTCTCTGTTTCTCTGTTTCTCTGTTTGTCTTTCTCCCTGTTTCTCCCTGTTTCTCCCTGTTTCTCCCTGTTTCTCTCTGTTTCTCTCTGTTTCTCCCTGTTTCTCCCTGTATCTCCCTGTTTCTCTCTGTCTCTGTTTCTCTGTTTCTCTGTTTGTCTGTCTCCCTGTTTCTCCCTGTTTCTCCCTGTTTCTCCCTGTTTCTCTGTTTCTCTGTTTCTCTGTTTGTCTTTCTCCCTGTTTCTCTCTGTTTCTCTCTGTTTCTCCCTGTTTCTCCCTGTTTCTCCCTGTTTCTCTCTGTTTCTCCCTGTTTCTCTCTGTTTCTCCCTGTTTCTCCCTGTTTCTCCCTGTTTCTCTCTGTTTCTCCCTGTTTCTCTCTGTTTCTCCCTGTTTCTCCCTGTTTCTCTCTGTTTCTCCCTGTTTCTCCCTGTTTCTCTCTTTCTCTCTGTTTCTCCCTGTTTCTCTCTGTTTCTCCCTGTTTCTCTCTGTTGGTCTTTCTTTCTGTTTCTCTCTGTCTCTCTGTTTCTCCCTGTTTCTCTCTGTCTCTCTGTTTCTCTCTGTCTCTCTGTTTCTCCCTGTTTCTCTCTGTCTCTCTGTTTCTCCCTGTTTCTCTCTGTTTCTCCCTGTTTCTCTCTGTTGGTCTTTCTTTCTGTTTCTCTCTGTCTCTCTGTTTCTCCCTGTTTCTCTCTGTCTCTCTGTTTCTCTCTGTCTCTCTGTTTCTCCCTGTTTCTCTCTGTCTCTCTGTTTGTCTTTCTCTCTGTTTCTCTCTGTCTCTCTGTTTCTCTCTGTTTACATTACATTACATTTAAGTCATTTAGCAGACGCTCTTTCTCTCGGTCTCTCTGTTTCTCCCTGTTTCTCTCTGTCTCTCTGTTTCTCCCTGTTTCTCTCTGTCTCTCTGTTTCTCCCTGTTTCTCTCTGTCTCTCTGTTTCTCCCTGTTTCTCTCTGTCTCTCTGTTTCTTCCTGTTTCTCTCTGTCTCTCTGTTTCTTCCTGTTTCTCTCTGTCTCTCTGTTTCTTCCTGTTTCTCTCTGTCTCTCTGTTTCTCCCTGTTTCTCTCGGTCTCTCTGTTTCTCCCTGTTTCTCTCGGTCTCTCTGTTTCTCCCTGTTTCTCTCTGTCTCTCTGTTTCTCTCTGTTTCTCTCTGTCTCTCTGTTTCTTCCTGTTTCTCTCTGTCTCTCTGTTTCTCCCTGTTTCTCTCGGTCTCTCTGTTTCTCCCTGTTTCTCTCTGTCTCTCTGTTTCTCTCTGTCTCTCTGTTTCTCCCTGTTTCTCTCTGTCTCTCTGTTTCTCTCTGTTTCTCCCTGTTTCTCCCTGTTTCTCTCTGTCTCTCTGTTTCTCTCTGTCTCTCTGTTTCTCCTTGTTTCTCTCTGTCTCTCTGTTTGTCTTTCTCTCTGTTTCTCTCTGTCTCTCTGTTTCTCTCTGTTTCTCTCGGTCTCTCTGTTTCTCCCTGTTTCTCTCTGTCTCTCTGTTTCTCCCTGTTTCTCCCTGTTTCTCTCTGTCTCTCTGTTTCTCTCTGTTTCTCTCTGTCTCTCTGTTTCTTCCTGTTTCTCTCTGTCTCTCTGTTTCTCCCTGTTTCTCTCTGTCTCTCTGTTTCTCTCTGTCTCTCTGTTTCTCCCTGTTTCTCTCTGTCTCTCTGTTTCTCTCTGTTTCTCCCTGTTTCTCCCTGTTTCTCTCTGTCTCTCTGTTTCTCTCTGTCTCTCTGTTTGTCCTTGTTTCTCTCTGTCTCTCTGTTTGTCTTTCTCTCTGTTTCTCTCTGTCTCTCTGTTTCTCTCTGTTTCTCTCGGTCTCTCTGTTTCTCCCTGTTTCTCTCTGTCTCTCTGTTTCTCCCTGTTTCTCTCTGTTTCTCTGTTTCTCCCTGTTTCTCTCTGTCTCTCTGTTTCTTCCTGTTTCTCTCTGTCTCTCTGTTTCTCCCTGTTTCTCTCTGTTTCTCTGTTTCTCCCTGTTTCTCTCTGTCTCTCTGTTTCTCCCTGTTTCTCTCTGTTTGTCTTTCTCTCTGTTTCTCTCTGTCTCTCTGTTTCTCTCTGTTTCTCTCTGTCTCTCTGTTTCTCCCTGTTTCTCTCTGTCTCTCTGTTTCTCTCTGTTTCTCTCTGTCTCTCTGTTTCTCCCTGTTTCTCTCTGTCTCTCTGTTTGTCTTTCTCTCTGTTTCTCTCTGTCTCTCTGTTTCTCTCTGTTTCTCTCGGTCTCTCTGTTTCTCCCTGTTTCTCTCTGTCTCTCTGTTTCTCCCTGTTTCTCTCTGTCTCTCTGTTTCTCCCTGTTTCTCTCTGTCTCTCTGTTTCTCCCTGTTTCTCTCTGTCTCTCTGTTTCTCCCTGTTTCTCTCTGTCTCTCTGTTTCTCCCTGTTTCTCTCTGTTTGTCTTTCTCTCTGTTTCTCTCTGTCTCTCTGTTTCTCCCTGTTTCTCTCTGTTTCTCTCTGTCTCTCTGTTTGTCTTTCTCTCTGTTTCTCCCTGTTTCTCTCTGTCTCTCTGTTTCTCTCTGTCTCTCTGTTTCTCCCTGTTTCTCCCTGTTTCTCTCTGTTTCTCTCTGTCTCTCTGTTTCTCCCTGTTTCTCTCTGTCTCTCTGTTTCTCTCTGTTTCTCCCTGTTTCTCTCTGTCTCTCTGTTTCTCTCTTTCTCTATGTTTCTCCCTGTTTCTTTCTGTTTCTCTGTTTCTCCCTGTTTCTCCCTGTTTCTCTCTGTCTCTCTGTTTCTCTGTTTTTCTGTTTGTCTTTCTCCCTGTTTCTCTCTGTCTCTCTGTTTCTCTCTTTCTCTATGTTTCTCCCTGTTTCTTTCTGTTTCTCTCTGTTTCTCTGTTTCTCTCTTTCTCTATGTTTCTCCCTGTTTCTTTCTGTTTCTCTCTGTCTCTCTGTTTCTCTCTTTCTCTATGTTTCTCCCTGTTTCTTTCTGTTTCTCTCTGTTTCTCTGTTTCTCTCTGTCTCTCTGTTTGTCCCTGTTTCTCTCTATTTCTCCCTGTCTCTGTTTCTCCCTGTTTCTCTCTGTTTCTCTGTTTCTCTCTGTTTCTCTGTTTCTCCCTGTTTCTCTCTATTTCTCTCTGTCTCTCTGTTTCTCTCTGTTTCTCCCTGTTTCTCCCTGTTTCTCCCTGTTTCTCCCTGTATCTCTCTGTCTCTCTGTTTCTCTGTTTCTCTGTTTCTCCCTGTTTCTCTGTTTTTCTGTTTGTCTTTCTCCCTGTTTCTCCCTGTTTCTCTCTGTCTCTCTGTTTCTCTTCGTTTCTCCCTGTTTCTCTCTGTCTCTCTGTTTGTCCCTGTTTCTCTCTATTTCTCCCTGTCTCTCTGTTTCTCCCTGTTTCTCTCTGTTTCTCTGTTTGTCCCTGTTTCTCTCTATTTCTCTCTGTCTCTCTGTTTCTCCCTGTTTCTCCCTGTTTCTCCCTGTTTCTCCCTGTATCTCCCTGTTTCTCTCTGTCTCTCTGTTTCTCTGTTTCTCTGTTTGTCTGTCTCCCTGTTTCTCCCTGTTTCTCTCTGTCTCTCTGTTTCTCTTCATTTCTCCCTGTTTCTCTCTGTCTCTCTGTTTGTCCCTGTTTCTCTCTATTTCTCCCTGTCTCTCTGTTTCTCCCTGTTTCTCTCTGTTTCTCTGTTTGTCCCTGTTTCTCTCTATTTCTCTCTGTCTCTCTGTTTCTCCCTGTTTCTCCCTGTTTCTCCCTGTTTCTCCCTGTATCTCCCTGTTTCTCTCTGTCTCTCTGTTTCTCTGTTTCTCTGTTTGTCTGTCTCCCTGTTTCTCCCTGTTTCTCCCTGTTTCTCCCTGTATCTCCCTGTTTCTCCCTGTTTCTCTGTTTCTCTCTGTTTCTCCCTGTTTCCCTGTTTCTCCCTGTTTCTCCCTGTTTCTCCCTGTATCTCCCTGTTTCTCCCTGTTTCTCTGTTTCTCCCTGTTTCTCCCTGTTTCTCCCTGTATCTCCCTGTTTCTCCCTGTTTCTCTGTTTCTCTGTTTCTCTGTTTCTCTGTTTGTCTTTCTCCCTGTTTCTCCCTGTTTCTCCCTGTTTCTCCCTGTTTCTCTCTGTTTCTCTCTGTTTCTCCCTGTTTCTCCCTGTATCTCCCTGTTTCTCTCTGTCTCTGTTTCTCTGTTTCTCTGTTTGTCTGTCTCCCTGTTTCTCCCTGTTTCTCCCTGTTTCTCCCTGTTTCTCTGTTTCTCTGTTTCTCTGTTTGTCTTTCTCCCTGTTTCTCTCTGTTTCTCTCTGTTTCTCCCTGTTTCTCCCTGTTTCTCCCTGTTTCTCTCTGTTTCTCCCTGTTTCTCTCTGTTTCTCCCTGTTTCTCCCTGTTTCTCCCTGTTTCTCTCTGTTTCTCCCTGTTTCTCTCTGTTTCTCCCTGTTTCTCCCTGTTTCTCCCTGTTTCTCTCTTTCTCTCTGTTTCTCCCTGTTTCTCTCTGTTTCTCCCTCTTTCTCTCTGTTGGTCTTTCTTTCTGTTTCTCTCTGTCTCTCTGTTTCTCCCTGTTTCTCTCTGTCTCTCTGTTTCTCTGTTTCTCTGTTTGTCTGTCTCCCTGTTTCTCCCTGTTTCTCCCTGTTTCTCCCTGTATCTCCCTGTTTCTCCCTGTTTCTCTGTTTCTCTCTGTTTCTCCCTGTTTCCCTGTTTCTCCCTGTTTCTCCCTGTTTCTCCCTGTATCTCACTGTTTCTCCCTGTTTCTCTGTTTCTCCCTGTTTCTCCCTGTTTCTCCCTGTATCTCCCTGTTTCTCTGTTTCTCTGTTTCTCTGTTTCTCTGTTTGTCTTTCTCCCTGTTTCTCCCTGTTTCTCCCTGTTTCTCCCTGTTTCTCTCTGTTTCTCCCTGTTTCTCCCTGTATCTCCCTGTTTCTCTCTGTCTCTGTTTCTCTGTTTCTCTGTTTGTCTGTCTCCCTGTTTCTCCCTGTTTCTCCCTGTTTCTCCCTGTTTCTCTGTTTCTCTGTTTCTCTGTTTGTCTTTCTCCCTGTTTCTCTCTGTTTCTCTCTGTTTCTCCCTGTTTCTCCCTGTTTCTCCCTGTTTCTCTCTGTTTCTCCCTGTTTCTCTCTGTTTCTCCCTGTTTCTCCCTGTTTCTCCCTGTTTCTCTCTGTTTCTCCCTGTTTCTCTCTGTTTCTCCCTGTTTCTCCCTGTTTCTCTCTGTTTCTCCCTGTTTCTCCCTGTTTCTCTCTTTCTCTCTGTTTCTCCCTGTTTCTCTCTGTTTCTCCCTGTTTCTCTCTGTTGGTCTTTCTTTCTGTTTCTCTCTGTCTCTCTGTTTCTCCCTGTTTCTCTCTGTCTCTCTGTTTCTCTCTGTCTCTCTGTTTCTCCCTGTTTCTCTCTGTCTCTCTGTTTCTCCCTGTTTCTCTCTGTTTCTCCCTGTTTCTCTCTGTTGGTCTTTCTTTCTGTTTCTCTCTGTCTCTCTGTTTCTCCCTGTTTCTCTCTGTCTCTCTGTTTCTCTCTGTCTCTCTGTTTCTCCCTGTTTCTCTCTGTCTCTCTGTTTGTCTTTCTCTCTGTTTCTCTCTGTCTCTCTGTTTCTCTCTGTTTCTCTCGGTCTCTCTGTTTCTCCCTGTTTCTCTCTGTCTCTCTGTTTCTCCCTGTTTCTCTCTGTCTCTCTGTTTCTCCCTGTTTCTCTCTGTCTCTCTGTTTCTCCCTGTTTCTCTCTGTCTCTCTGTTTCTTCCTGTTTCTCTCTGTCTCTCTGTTTCTTCCTGTTTCTCTCTGTCTCTCTGTTTCTTCCTGTTTCTCTCTGTCTCTCTGTTTCTCCCTGTTTCTCTCGGTCTCTCTGTTTCTCCCTGTTTCTCTCGGTCTCTCTGTTTCTCCCTGTTTCTCTCTGTCTCTCTGTTTCTCTCTGTTTCTCTCTGTCTCTCTGTTTCTTCCTGTTTCTCTCTGTCTCTCTGTTTCTCCCTGTTTCTCTCGGTCTCTCTGTTTCTCCCTGTTTCTCTCTGTCTCTCTGTTTCTCTCTGTCTCTCTGTTTCTCCCTGTTTCTCTCTGTCTCTCTGTTTCTCTCTGTTTCTCCCTGTTTCTCCCTGTTTCTCTCTGTCTCTCTGTTTCTCTCTGTCTCTCTGTTTCTCCTTGTTTCTCTCTGTCTCTCTGTTTGTCTTTCTCTCTGTTTCTCTCTGTCTCTCTGTTTCTCTCTGTTTCTCTCGGTCTCTCTGTTTCTCCCTGTTTCTCTCTGTCTCTCTGTTTCTCCCTGTTTCTCCCTGTTTCTCTCTGTCTCTCTGTTTCTCTCTGTTTCTCTCTGTCTCTCTGTTTCTTCCTGTTTCTCTCTGTCTCTCTGTTTCTCCCTGTTTCTCTCTGTCTCTCTGTTTCTCTCTGTCTCTCTGTTTCTCCCTGTTTCTCTCTGTCTCTCTGTTTCTCTCTGTCTCTCTGTTTCTCCCTGTTTCTCTCTGTCTCTCTGTTTCTCTCTGTTTCTCCCTGTTTCTCCCTGTTTCTCTCTGTCTCTCTGTTTCTCTCTGTCTCTCTGTTTGTCCTTGTTTCTCTCTGTCTCTCTGTTTGTCTTTCTCTCTGTTTCTCTCTGTCTCTCTGTTTCTCTCTGTTTCTCTCGGTCTCTCTGTTTCTCCCTGTTTCTCTCTGTCTCTCTGTTTCTCCCTGTTTCTCTCTGTTTCTCTGTTTCTCCCTGTTTCTCTCTGTCTCTCTGTTTCTTCCTGTTTCTCTCTGTCTCTCTGTTTCTCCCTGTTTCTCTCTGTTTCTCTGTTTCTCCCTGTTTCTCTCTGTCTCTCTGTTTCTCCCTGTTTCTCTCTGTTTGTCTTTCTCTCTGTTTCTCTCTGTCTCTCTGTTTCTCTCTGTTTCTCTCTGTCTCTCTGTTTCTCCCTGTTTCTCTCTGTCTCTCTGTTTCTCTCTGTTTCTCTCTGTCTCTCTGTTTCTCCCTGTTTCTCTCTGTCTCTCTGTTTGTCTTTCTCTCTGTTTCTCTCTGTCTCTCTGTTTCTCTCTGTTTCTCTCGGTCTCTCTGTTTCTCCCTGTTTCTCTCTGTCTCTCTGTTTCTCCCTGTTTCTCTCTGTCTCTCTGTTTCTCCCTGTTTCTCTCTGTCTCTCTGTTTCTCCCTGTTTCTCTCTGTCTCTCTGTTTCTCCCTGTTTCTCTCTGTCTCTCTGTTTCTCCCTGTTTCTCTCTGTTTGTCTTTCTCTCTGTTTCTCTCTGTCTCTCTGTTTCTCCCTGTTTCTCTCTGTTTCTCTCTGTCTCTCTGTTTGTCTTTCTCTCTGTTTCTCCCTGTTTCTCTCTGTCTCTCTGTTTCTCTCTGTCTCTCTGTTTCTCCCTGTTTCTCCCTGTTTCTCTCTGTTTCTCTCTGTCTCTCTGTTTCTCCCTGTTTCTCTCTGTCTCTCTGTTTCTCTCTGTTTCTCCCTGTTTCTCTCTGTCTCTCTGTTTCTCTCTGTTTCTCTCTGTCTCTCTCTTTCTCTCTGTTTCTCTCTGTCTCTCTCTTTCTCTCTGTTTCTCCCTGTTTCTCTCTGTCTCTCTGTTTCTCTCTGTTTCTCTCTGTTTCTCTCTGTTTCTCTCTGTCTCTCTGTTTCTCTCTGTTTCTCTCTGTCTCTCTCTTTCTCTCTGTTTCTCTCTGTTTCTCTCTGTCTCTCTGTTTCTCTCTGTTTCTCTCTGTCTCTCTCTTTCTCTCTGTTTCTCTCTGTCTCTCTCTTTCTCTCTGTTTCTCCCTGTTTCTCTCTGTCTCTCTGTTTCTCTCTGTTTCTCTCTGTCTCTCTGTTTCTCCCTGTTTCTCTCTGTTTGTCTTTCTCTCTGTTTCTCTCTGTCTCTCTTTTCTCCCTGTTTCTCTCTGTTTCTCTCTGTCTCTCTGTTTGTCTTTCTCTCTGTTTCTCCCTGTTTCTCTCTGTCTCTCTGTTTCTCTCTGTCTCTCTGTTTCTCCCTGTTTCTCCCTGTTTCTCTCTGTTTCTCTCTGTCTCTCTGTTTCTCCCTGTTTCTCTCTGTCTCTCTGTTTCTCTCTGTTTCTCCCTGTTTCTCTCTGTCTCTCTGTTTCTCTCTGTTTCTCTCTGTCTCTCTCTTTCTCTCTGTTTCTCTCTGTCTCTCTCTTTCTCTCTGTTTCTCCCTGTTTCTCTCTGTCTCTCTGTTTCTCTCTGTTTCTCTCTGTTTCTCTCTGTTTCTCTCTGTCTCTCTGTTTCTCTCTGTTTCTCTCTGTCTCTCTCTTTCTCTCTGTTTCTCTGTTTCTGTTTCTCTCTGTCTCTCTGTTTCTCTCTGTCTCTCTCTTTCTCTCTGTTTCTCTCTGTCTCTCTCTTTCTCTCTGTTTCTCCCTGTTTCTCTCTGTCTCTCTGTTTCTCTCTGTTTCTCTCTGTCTCTCTGTTTCTCCCTGTTTCTCTCTGTCTCTTTGTTTGTCTTTCTCCCTGTTTCTCTCTGTTTTTCTGTTGGTCTATCTCTCTGTTTCTCTCTGTCTCTCTGTTTCTCTCTGTTTCTCTCTGTTTCTCTCTGTTTCTCTGTTTCTCTCTGTTTCTCTCTGTCTCTCTGTTTCTCCCTGTTTCTCTCTGTCTCTCTGTTTCTCCCTGTTTCTCTCTGTCTCCCTGTTTCTCTCTGTCTCTCTGTTTGTCTTTCTCTCTGTTTCTCTCTGTTTCTCTGTTTCTCTCTGTTTCTCTCTGTCTCTCTGTTTCTCTCTGTTTGTCTTTCTCTCTGTTTCTCTCTGTCTCTCTGTTTCTCCCTGTTTCTCTCTGTCTCTCTGTTTCTCCCTGTTTCTCTCTGTCTCTCTGTTTCTCCCTGTTTCTCTCTGTTTTTCTGTTGGTCTTTCTTTCTGTTTCTCTCTGTCTCTCTGTTTCTCCCTGTTTCTCTCTGTCTCTCTGTCTCTCTGTTTCTCCCTGTTTCTCTCTGTCTCTCTGTCTCTCTGTTTCTCCCTGTTTCTCTCTGTCTCTCTGTCTCTCTGTTTCTCCCTGTTTCTCTCTGTCTCTCTGTTTCTCCCTGTTTCTCTCTGTCTCTCTGTTTCTCCCTGTTTCTCTCTGTTTTTCTGTTGGTCTTTCTTTCTGTTTCTCTCTGTCTCTCTGTTTGTATTTCTCTCTCTGTCTCTCTGTCTCTCTGTTTCTCCCTGTTTCTCTCTGTCTCTCTGTCTCTCTGTTTCTCCCTGTTTCTCTCTGTCTCTCTGTCTCTCTGTTTCTCCCTGTTTCTCTCTGTCTCTCTGTTTCTCTCTGTTTCTCTATGTCTATCTGTTTCTCCCTGTTTCTCTCTGTCTCTCTGTTTCTCTCTTTCTCTATGTTTCTCACTGTTTCTTTCTGTTTCTCTCTGTCTCTCTGTTTCTCTCTGTTTCTCTTTGTTTCTCCCTGTTTCTCTCTGTCTCTCTGTTTGTCCCTGTTTCTCTCTATTTCTCCCTGTCTCTCTGTTTCTCCCTGTTTCTCTCTGTTTCTCTGTTTCTCCCTGTTTCTCTCTATTTCTCTCTGTCTCTCTGTTTCTCTCTGTTTCTCTCTGTTTTTCCCTGTTTCTCTCTATTTCTCTCTGTCTCTCTATTTCTCCCTGTTTCTCTCTGTTTCTCTGTTTCTCTCTGTTTCTCTCTATTTCTCCCTGTCTCTCTGTTTCTCCCTGTTTCTCTCTGTTTCTCTGTTTCTCCCTGTTTCTCTCTATTTCTCTCTGTCTCTCTGTTTCTCTGTTTCTCCCTGTTTCTCTCTATTTCTCTCTGTCTCTCTGTTTCTCTCTGTTTCTCTCTGTTTTTCCCTGTTTCTCTCTATTTCTCTCTGTCTCTCTATTTCTCCCTGTTTCTCTCTGTTTCTCTGTTTCTCCCTGTTTCTCTCTATTTCTCTCTGTCTCTCTATTTCTCCCTGTTTCTCTCTGTTTCTCTGTTTCTCCCTGTTTCTCCCTGTTTCTCTCTGTCTCTCTATTTCTCCCTGTTTCTCTCTGTTTCTCTGTTTCTCCTGTTTCTCTCTGTCTCTCTATTTCTCCCTGTTTCTCTCTGTTTCTCTGTTTCTCCCTGTTTCTCCCTGTTTCTCTCTATTTCTCTCTGTCTCTCTATTTCTCCCTGTTTCTCTCTGTCTCTCTGTTTCTCCCTGTTTCTCTCTGTCTCTCTGTTTCTCTCTGTTTCTCTCTGTCTATCTGTTTCTCCCTGTTTCTCTCTGTCTCTCTGTCTCTCTGTTTCTCTCTTTCTCTATGTTTCTCCCTGTTTCTCTCTGTCTCTCTGTTTGTCTTTCTCCATGTTTCTCCGTTGGTACGTCACTGTTTCTCTGTGCCTCTCCCTTCAGTTCTAAGGGTTGGGGATCACACACACAAAGCCAGGGGAGATTATGGTGGTAGTTGTGTATCCTCTTATCCGTCCACTTTCTTCAGAAATGAAAAAAGGTCCCAATTATCTTTCAGGTCCTGATGCCCCAGGTCTTAAAATATGTAACTTAAAAAATGTCCCCAGGTTCGTGTCCCCAGGTTCATGTCCCCAGGTTCATGTCCCCAGGTTCATGTCCCCAGGTTCATGTCCCCAGGTTCATGTCCCCAGGTTCATGTCCCCAGGTTCATGTCCCCAGGTTCGTGTCCCCAGGTTCGTGTCCCCAGGTTCATGTCCCCAGGTTCATGTCCCCAGGTTCGTGTCCCCAGGTTCATGTCCCCAGGTTCATGTCCCCAGGTTCATGTCCCCAGGTTCATGTCCCCAGGTTCATGTCCCCAGGTTCATGTCCCCAGGTTCATGTCCCCAGGTTCATGTCCCCAGGTTCGTGTCCCCAGGTTCATGTCCCCAGGTTCATGTCCCCAGGTTCATGTCCCCCAGCTGTAAAGAGACCAATGCATGGAGATGGGTTATCTTCCATTGCAATTATACGGTCCACCTACAATGCAACAGGATCACAGAGAAATGGGAAGCCCAATAACGAGTCCAACACACCCAAAGGTCCATTAGTTTACCCCTCGAAGAAAAACAACATTTTAATGAATGTGTGTATCCAAGACGATCTTATCACAAGGTATTGGAGGTCAATTACCAGGTATTGGAGGTCAATTACCAGGTTTGGAGGTCAATTACCAGGTTTGGAGGTCAATTACCAGGTTTGGAGATCAATTACCAGGTTTGGAGGTCAATTACCAGGTTTGGAGGTCAATTACCAGGTTTGGAGATCAATTACCAGGTATTGGAGGTCAATTACCAGGTTTGGAGGTCAATTACCAGGTATTGGAGGTCAATTACCAGGTTTGGAGGTCAATTACCAGGTTTGGAGATCAATTACCAGGTTTGGAGGTCAATTACCAGGTATTGGAGGTCAATTACCAGGTTTGGAGGTCAATTACCAGGTATTGGAGGTCAATTACCAGGTTTGGAGGTCAATTACCAGGTTTGGAGGTCAATTACCAGGTTTGGAGATCAATTACCAGGTATTGGAGGTCAATTACCAGGTTTGGAGGTCAATTACCAGGTATTGGAGGTCAATTACCAGGTTTGGAGGTCAATTACCAGGTATTGGAGGTCAATTACCAGGTTTGGAGGTCAATTACCAGGTTTGGAGGTCAATTACCAGGTTTGGAGGTCAATTACCAGGTATTGGAGGTCAATTACCAGGTTTGGAGGTCAATTACCAGGTATTGGAGGTCAATTACCAGGTTTGGAGGTCAATTACCAGGTATTGGAGGTCAATTACCAGGTTTGGAGGTCAATTACCAGGTATTGGAGGTCAATTACCAGGTTTGGAGATCAATTACCAGGTATTGGAGATCAATTACCAGGTATTGGAGGTCAATTACCAGGTATTGGAGGTCAATTACCAGGTATTGGAGGTCAATTACCAGGTTTGGAGATAAATTACCAGGTATTGGAGATCAATTACCAGGTATTGGAGGTCAATTACCAGGTATTGGAGGTCAATTACCAGGTTTGGAGGTCAATTACCAGGTTTGGAGGTCAATTACCAGGTTTGCTTCACATTTTTTCGCATAAATGTTATCACATAAATTGGAACGTGATGCAGAAGCTCGATATGTGACACAGACTGGGAGAGTGAACTGCATGTATCTTCACAACGGCATCCGGCCCGTTGCTGAATCCAGTCAATATCTATAAAATGACATGGCGTGAAGTGTGATGTCATAGAGCTGTAGTTTACCGTAGAGTGAACTGCATGTATCTTCACAACGGCATCCGGCCCGTTGCTGAATCCAGTCAATATCTATAAAATGACATGGCGTGAAGTGTGATGTCATAGAGCTGTAGTTTACCGTAGCTTCCTGCTGTTTTGGTCGTTGCAGATCTTCAAAGTTCCAGGGCCCATGTAGTGTGAGGAATTACAGTCTAAGGGACAGACCTGCTCCAACCCTGTTCACGTTTGGCACGGACAGGCGACAGTGAGTTTTTAATGCATTCCATTTCACTTTAATTACTCCAATCTCTGCAAGGGGGCACACAGGAAGAAAGGCAGAAAGCCCTGAACGCTTTCACAGTTCTCTTGCCGAGCAGATTACCCCACTGCCCTGCCAAGTCCGTGCCACGCTGCATCCTAAGATAGAATTCAAATTCAAATTGTGAGGCTAAAGAAAGTGGCGCTGTCACCCCGTGCCTCTACCCCTCTGGCCTGCGAAACCCCGACCCCCCCCCCCGTTGGATCAAAGAGGAGCTGTCCTCCTCCTCTGCCCGGGAAAAATGAGCGGTCCTGGCTGTAAGGCCTGCCAGTGTCTGGTCCCCCTGGGGCCGGGACCGCCTGCCTAATCCACCTCTCCTGACTCCACACTGACAGGCTGAATAAAGGCATTAAACCCCGCAAAATAATTACCAATTAAAACGTTGGGAGAAGCCATCAGGTATGGTGGGATGCAGAGAGGGATGCAGAGAGGGATGCAGAGAGGGATGGTGAGAGGGATGCAGAGAGGGATGCAGAGAGGGATGGTGAGAGGGGTGCAGAGAGGGATGCAGAGAGGGATGCAGAGAGGGATGCAGAGAGGTATGCAGAGAGGGATGGTGAGAGGGGTGCAGAGAGGGATGCAGAGAGGGATGCAGAGAGGGATACAGAGAGGGATGCAGAGAGGGATGCAGAGAGGGGTGCAGAGAGGGATGCAGAGAGGGATGCAGAGAGGGATACAGAGAGGGGTGCAGAGAGGGATGCAGAGAGGGATGCAGAGAGGGATACAGAGAGGGATGCAGAGAGGGATGCAGAGAGGGATGGAGAGAGGGATACAGAGAGGGATGCAGAGAGGGGTGGAGAGAGGGATGAAGAGAGGGATGGAGAGAGGGATACAGAGAGGGATGCAGAGAGGGAGCAGAGAGGGATGCAGAGAGGAATGCAGAGAGGGATGCAGAGAGGGGGCAGAGAGGGATGCAGAGAGGGATGCAGAGAGGGGGCAGAGAGGGATGCAGAGAGGGCTGCAGAGAGGGATGCAGAGAGGGGGCAGAGAGGGATGCAGAGAGGGATGCAGAGAGGGATACAGAGAGGGATGCAGAGAGGGATGCAGAGAGGGATGGAGAGAGGGATGCAGAGAGGGATGCAGAGAGGGATGCAGAGAGGGATGCAGAGAGGGATGGGGAGAGGGATACAGAGAGGGATGGAGAGAGGGATGCAGAGAGGGATGCAGAGAGGGATGCAGAGAGGGAAACAGAGAGGGGGCAGAGAGGGATGCAGAGAGGGATGCAGAGAGGGGGCAGAGAGGGATGGGGGACAAGGGAAAGAGCAGAGGAATATGGTACTGTTGTTGTGGTTGCCCCTACCAACAACATCCTGTATTTCCCCTCTGGTCTGGTTGGTTTGTGGTTCCAGGGGTTCTGGATAAGGATGTGGCCTTACACGGCAATATCAGACCAGGAACAGAGTTCAAGAAGGAGCTTTGTCTGTGCATGTGACAGGAGACATGTGAGATGAGGTTGGTATCTCAGGGTTGTGAAGACAAGCCAGCACCTGACCTGTCTCTGTGTGTGTGTGTGTGTGTGTGTGTGTGTGTGTGTGTGTGTGTGTGTGTGTGTGTGTGTGTGTGTGTGTGTGTGTGTGTGTGTGTGTGTGTGTGTGTGTGTGTGTGTGTGTGTGTGTGTGTGTGTGTGTGTGTGTGTGTGTGTGTGTGTGTGTGTGTGTGTGTGTGTGTGTGTGTGTGTGTGTGTGTGTGTCCTCATTTTGTCCTTTGCAGACTAGCGTGCTACAAGGCCTGAAGCTCTAATCCAGCAGCGCCACACTGACAAATCCAGGTAAAGTGATCCTAAATCCACCCAGCATTCACCCTCCTCTGTTCTTCCTCTGCCAATCCTCTCTCCCTCTCTCCTACCCCTCCTCTCTCCCTCCTCTCTCCTCTCCCCCTCCTCTCTTCCTCCTCTCCTCTCCCCCTCATCTCTCCCTCCTCTCTCCTCTCCCCCTCTCCCCTCCTCTCTTCCTCCTCTTCTCTCCCCCTCCTCCTCTCTCCCTCATCTCCTCTCTCCTCTCTCCTCTCCCTCTCCTCTCTCCCTCCTCTCTCCCTCCTCTCTCCTCTCCCCCTCCTCTCTTCCTCCTCTCCTCTCCCCCCTCCTCCCTTCCTCCCCTCATCTCCCCCTCCTCTCTCCCTCCTCTCTTCTCCCCCTCCTCTTCCCCTCCTCCCTTCCTCCTCTCTCCTCTCCCCTCCTCTCTCCCTCCTCTCCCCCTCCTCTCTCCTCTCCCCCTCCTCTCTTCCTCCTCTCTTCTCCCCTTCCTCTCTCCCTCCTCTCCCCTCCCCCTGCTCTCACTGCTCTGTGGTTAGTCCCATCTTTTATTGCAGGAGAGATCAGTCTCTCTGCCACCCTCCTCTCTGAAGACCACTGGGCATTAGGACCCACGCTCTGACAACTTAATCTCTTCTTTGAGAAAAGAAGGAGTGAGTAGAGGGAATTTCCGTGTGACAAAAACGTTGACCATGAATCTTTTCCTTTCAGTCTTTCTCTGTCTGTGAGGTTGAAGGCTGAGACTAGAGGTTTGCCAGTTCTCTCATCAAACAGAGATGAATAGAGTTTAAGAGCCCGGGGCTGGGGTTTTACTAAACTAACATATGGAATTGTATTTAAATGGTCTTATCATTTAGCCATTTGATTTTGGATTTAGAATTTTCTCCAAAAAATATACACTACCGTTCAAAAGTTTGGGGTCACTTGTGATACAGTGAATTATAAATGAAATAATCTGTCTGTTAAACAATTGTTGGAAAAATGACTTGTGTCATGCACAAAGTAGATTTTGGAAAGTCCTAACCGACTTTCCAAAACTATAGTTTGTTAACAAGAAATGTGTGGAGTGGTTGAACAACTAGTTTTAATGATTCCAAACTAAGTGTATGTAAACTTCCGACTTCAACTCTATAAGTGTCTTATATCGGCTGAAAGCTTAAATTCTTGTTAATATAACTCTCCGGTTTACAGTAGCTATTACAACGAAAACATTTGAGGATGGCATCAAAATATTTTTCCACCGGCACAGGTTTCATGAATTCACAAATAACGATTAAATATTCACTTACTTTATGAAAATCTTCCTCTGATTTGTCATCCAAAGGGTCCCAGCTATAACATAAAGTGTCATTTTGTTAGATAAAATCCTTCTTTATATCCCAAAAAGTCTGTTTAGTTGGCACCATCGATTTGAGTAATCCACTCATTCAACATGCAGAGAAAGGAATCCGAAATATCTACCCCTAAACTTTGTTTCAACAAGTCAAAAAACACTCCTATTTACTCCTCAGATACCCTAAAATGTAATCAAACTATAATATTTCATATGGAAAGAAGTATGTTCAATAGGAAACCGATTTTAGCAGATGCGTCCTGTCTTCAAGGCGCGTGCAAACACGAATTTGCAAGACTGTGTCCCTGTACTAAAACTGATATTTCTTATTCGTATTTGAAGTTTACAAGCCTGAAACCTTGTGGAAGCCATAGGAATTTCATCCAGGGAGCTAATTTTCAATATAACCTTTTTCTTGCTTTTCTAAGAGGATGGTCTCTCAAAAAAATATTCTGGTTGGTTTATCTTTGTATTTTCTCTTACCATATCTATTGTGTTATATTCTCCTACATTATTTCTACACACTTCAAAGTGTTTTCTTTCCAATGGCACCAATTATATGCATATCCTGGCTTCAGCGCCTGACCAACAGGAAGTTTACTTTGGGCACGACACTCAGGCACGACACTCAGGCACGACACCCAGGCACGACACTCAGGCACGACACTCAGGCACGACACTCAGGCACGACACTCAGGCACGACACTCAGGCACGACACTCAGGCACGACACTCAGGCACGACACTCAGGCACGACACCCAGGCACGACACTCAGGCACGACACTCAGGCACGACACTCAGGCACGACACTCAGGCACGACACTCAGGCACGACACTCAGGCACGACACTCAGGCACGACACTCAGGCAGAAATGGAGAAAAAAGGGTCCTCGTCCAAACAAGTTCAACTGGTACCGGGTTACCAAGTTCAACTGGTACCGGGTTACCAAGTTCAACTGGTACCGGGTTACCAAGTTCAACTGGTACCGGGTCACCAAGTTCAACTGGTACCGGGTCACCAAGTTCAACTGGTACCGGGTCACCAAGTTCAACTGGTACCGGGTTACCAAGTTCAACTGGTACCGGGTCACCTTAAGTCACGTGAAGCTTGTGGGGGTTGACATGTATGTGTTCGTGTCTCAGCTTTCCATGGTCGTGTTAGTTTGTAGCCCAAACCGTTCGGACGCTAAACACATTTTTTGTGAGAAGACACATTTTC
>NC_060184.1:10619546-10672046 GCF_021184085.1 Oncorhynchus gorbuscha
ATATTATTAGCTAACTCACTAAATAATATATTATTAGCTAACTCACTAAATAATATATTATTAGCTAACTAACTAAATAATATATTATTAGCTAACTCACTAAATAATATATTATTAGCTAACTCACTAAATAATATATTATTAGCTAACTCACTAAATAATATATTATTAGCTAACTCACTAAATAATATATTATTAGCTAACTCACTAAATAATATATTATTAGCTAACTCGCTAAATAATATATTATTAGCTAACTCACTAAATAATATATTATTAGCTAACTCACTAAATAATATATTATTAGCTAACTCACTAAATAATATATTATTAGTTAACTCACTAAATAATATATTATTAGCTAACTCACTAAATAATATATTATTAGCTAACTCACTAAATAATATATTATTAGCTAACTCACTAAATAATATATTATTAGCTAACTAACTAAATAATATATTATTAGCTAACTCACTAAATAATATATTATTAGCTAACTCACTAAATAATATATTATTAGCTAACTCACTAAATAATATATTATTAGCTAACTCACTAAATAACATATTATTAGCTAACTCACTAAATAATATATTATTAGCTAACTAACTAAATCATATATTATTAGCTAACTCACTAAATAATATATTATTAGCTAACTCACTAAATAATATATTATTAGCTAACTCACTAAATAATATATTATTAGCTAACTCACTAAATAATATATTATTAGCTAACTCACTAAATAATATATTATTAGCTAACTCACTAAATAATATATTATTAGATAACTCACTAAATAATATATTATTAGCTAACTCACTAAATAATATATTATTAGCTAACTCACTAAATAATATATTATTAGCTAACTCACTAAATAATATATTATTAGCTAACTCACTAAATAATATATTATTAGCTAATTCACTAAATTGTATTTTGCTCTCTCTCATGAACTCTAAATAATATATTGTTATCTAACTCACTAACTCTAAATAATATATTGTTATATAACTCACTAACTCTAAATAATATATTGTTATCTAACTCACTAACTCTAAATAATATATTGTTATATAACTCACTAACTCTAAATAGTATATTGTTATATAACTCACTAACTCTAAATAATATATTGTTATCTAACTCACTAACTCACACAGGGGCAGGCAGAGTGGTCAGGCAGGCGGGCTCAGGGTCAGGGGCAGGCAGAGTGGTCAGGCAGGCGGGCTCAGGGTCAGGGGCAGGCAGAGTGGTCAGGCAGGCGGGCTCAGGGTCAGGGGCAGGCAGAGTGGTCAGGCAGGCGGGCTCAGGGTCAGGGGCAGGCAGAGTGGTCAGGCAGGCGGGCTCAGGGTCAGGGGCAGGCAGAGTGGTCAGGCAGGCGGGCTCAGGGTCAGGGGCAGCATGCAACATCAGTGCCCGACCTCACTAATGTTCTTGTGGCTGAATAGAAGCAAGTCCCCTGCAGTAATGTTCCAACATCTAGTGGGAAACCTTCCCAGAAGAGTGGAGGCTGTTATAGTAACAAAGGGGAGACCAACTCCATATTAATGCCCATGACTTTGGTATGAGATGTTTGATGAGCAGATGTCCACATACTTTAGGTCATGTAGTGAAAATTTAAGCAATAAGGCCCGAATGGGTGTGGTATATGGCCAATATAACATGGCTAAGGGCCGTTCTTACGCACGACTCAATGCAGAGTGCCTGGATACACCCATTAGTCGTGGTATATTGGCCATATACCACAAACCCCCATGGTGCCTTATTGTTACTACAAACTGGTTACCAACATAATTAGAAAGCAGAAAAAGATCAATGTTTTGTTATACCCGTGGAATACGGTCTGATATACCTCGGCTGTCAGCCAATCAGCATTCAGGGCTTGAACCACCCAGTTTATAATATTTTCTAATACACAAATTCTGTAAATGATCTATTGTTATCTAACTCACTAACTTTCTAAATAGTATTTTCTGTATGATGACTCTATCAGTTGTAGGGTTTTAAATCCCACGTAGTTTTCCTGAAATGCTGGTTGGAAGTTTCCCAGAATCAGGAGGAAAACCTGTGCATTTTTGAAAAGTTACCAGAATTCTGTAACCAATAATCAAGTGACTGTTTGCATTGAGACAAGACGGTATGGCACTATAGCTTGGTCTGTGTATGATAAGTAAATATCGTCTGACTGTTTAGATTGCATTGGCGGTATGGCATGACATGATAGCCTGGTCTGTGTATGATAAGTAAATATCGTCTGACTGTTTAGATTGCATTGGCGGTATGGCATGACATTATAGCCTGGTCTGTGTATGATAAGTAAATATCGTCTGACTGTTTAGATTGCATTGACGGTATGGCATAACAACAATAGTCAGAGCAGTTGGCTGAAGCCCATACTCCAGGCCTAACGATGTGGGACAGGACATACTGTAGTACCCAGAGGACAGATACCGTATGTACATGGTGTGTTTCTGTACATTATGAGTTTGATTGACATTTTAAGAGGAACAGGTTAAACGGCTTATGCCTCAGCCATTGACAGACTAAAAAAAAAAATGTGTGTGTGTGTGTGTGTGTGTGTGTGTGTGTGTGTGTGTGTGTGTGTGTGTGTGTGTGTGTGTGTGTGTGTGTGTGTGTGTGTGTGTGTGTGTGTGTGTGTGTGTGTGTGTGTGTGTGTGTGTGTGTGTGTGTGTGTACATGAGTGTGGACGGGCGGGTGTGGTTGCGTGCACAGGATGTACAGTACAGTAGTAAACACCATGGAAAATGGTGTCACGCTTTGAAGTTATAATGGTCACATCTTGGGAAAGAGAAACAGGCAACAAGGCTGAATTTACAGAGACAGAGAGACAGGCAACAAGGCTGAGTTTACAGAGACAGAGAGACAAGGCTGAGTTTACAGAGACAGAGAAACAGGCAACAAGGCTGAGATTACAGAGACAGAGAGACAGGGCTGAGATTACAGAGACAGAGAAACAGGCAACAAGGCTGAGTTTACAGAGACAGAAAGACAAGGCTGAGTTTACAGAGACAGAGAGACAAGGCTAAGATTACAGAGACAGAGAGACAAGGCTGAGATTACAGAGACAGAGATACAGGCAACAAGGCTGAGATTACAGAGACAGAGAGACAAGGCTGAGTTTACAGAGACAGAGAGACAAGGCTGAGGTTACAGAGACAGAGAAACAGACAACAAGGCTGAGATTACAGAGACAGAGAGGCAAGGCTGAGTTTACAGAGACACAGACAGGGCTGAGATTACAGAGACAGAGAGACAAGGCTGAGATCACAGAGACGGAGTCATACTGTAGACAGAGACACAGGTAACAAGGCTGAGATTACAGAGACAGAGACAGGGCTGAGTTTACAGACACAGAGAGACAAGGCTGAGTTTACAGAGACAGAGAGACAAGGCTGAGTTTACAGAGACAGAGAGACAAGGCTGAGTTTACAGAGACAGAGAGACAAGGCTGAGTTTACAGAGACACAGGTAACAAGGCTGAGTCGGGCCGACTCTTTTCTCTGTATATATCAACGTTGTCGCTCTTGCTGCGGGTGATTCCTTGATCCACCTCTACGCAGACGACACCATTCTGTATACATCTGGCCCTTCTTTAGACACTATGTTAACAAACCTCCAAATGAGCTTCAATACCATACAACACTCCTTCCGTGGCCTTCAACTGCTCTTAAATTTCCTCTCTAGGTTTCTTCCTAGGTTTTGGCCATTCTAGGGAGTTTTTCCTAGCAACTGTGCTTCTACGTGTGCATTGCTTGCTGTTTAGGATTTTAGGCAGGGTTTCTGAACAGCACTTTGAGATATCAGCTGATGTACGAAGGACTATATACAGTAAATACATTTGATTTTATTTCAACTAAATGCATGCTCTTCAAACAATCGCTGCCCGCACCCGCCTGCCCGACTAGCATCACTACTCTGGACGGTTCTGATTTAGAATATGTGGACAACTACAAATACTTAGGTGTCTGGCTAGACTGTAAACTCTCCTTCCAGACTCATATTAAGCATCTCCAATCCAAAATTAAATCTAGAATTAGCTTCCTATTTCGCAACAAAGCCTCCTTTACTCACGCTGCCAAACATACCCTCATGAAACTGACTATCCTACCGATCCTTGACTTTGGAGATGTCATTTACAAAATAGCCTCCAACACTCTACTCAGCAAACTAGATGCAGTCTATCACAGTGCAGTCTATCACAGTGCCATCCATTTTGTCACCATAGCGCCATATACCACCCACCACTGCGATCTGTATGCTCTTGTCGGCTGGCCCTCACTACATATCCGTTGCCAAGCCCACTGGCTCCAGGTCATCTATAGGTCTTTGCTAGGTAAAGCTCCGCCTTATCTCAGCTCACGGGTCACCATAGCAACACCCACCCGTAGCACGCACTCCAGCAGGTATATCTCACTGGTCATCCCCAAAGCCAACACCTCCTTCGGCCGCCTTTTCTTCCAGTTCTCTGCTGCCAATGACTGGAACGAATTGCAAAAATCGCTGAAGTTGGAGACTTATATCTCCCTCACTAACTTTAAGCATCAGCTATCTGAGCAGCTCACCGATCGCTGCAACTGTACACAGCCAATCTGTAAATAGCCCATTCAACTACCTACCTCATCCCCATAAAGTTTTTATTGACTATTTTTTGCTCTTTTGCGCACAAGTATTTCTACTTGCATCATCATCTGCACATCTATCACTCCAGTGTTCATTTGCTAAATTGTAATTGTTTCGCTACTGTGGCATACTTATTGTCTTACCTACTTACTCCATTTGCACACACAGTATATAGATTTTTCTATTGTGTTATTAACTGTACGTTTGTTTATGTGTAACTTTGTGTTGTTGTTTTTTGTCACACTGCTTTTGCTTTATCTTGGCCAGGTCACAGTTGTAAATTAGAACTAACTGGCCTAACTGGTTAAATAAAGGTGAAGTAAAATAGAATTAAACCATGAATGAGTGAGATATTGAATGAGACTAGCTAAGTGAGCTTTCAATACCCCATAGCATAAGGTCATTCACCACCTCACTTGGCCAATCACTGTTGGGTAAAACAAAGACAGTGAAATCATGAAACACAAACATCTTTTAACCTAGCCAACACACATTTGTCACGCCTTGGTCATAGTATTTTGTGTTTTCGTTATATATTTGGTCAGGCCAGGGTGTGACATGGGTTTAAATGTTGTGTTTCGTATTGGGGTTTTGTAGGCATTGGGATTGCGGCTGAGTAGGGGTGTAGCATAGATTTGGCTGCCTGAGGCGGTTCTCAATCAGAGTCAGGTGATTCTCGTTGTCTCTGATTGGGAACCATATTTAGGTAGCCTGGGTTTCACTGTGTATTTCGTGGGTGATTGTTCCTGTCTCTGTGTAGTGTTCACCAGATAGGCTGTAATTAGGTTTTCACGTTCCGTTCGTTGTTTTGTATATTTATAAGTTATTTCATGTATCGTCATTAGTTTCATTAAAGACATCAGTAACCACCATGCTGCATTTTGGTCCGACTCTCTTTCGACAGAAGAACGCCGTTACAACATTCAACCTTACAGAGACACATAGACATCAGAAAGTTAGAGACATACACTAGCAGTTCTGAATGGCTATAATGGCTGCTGTTTTACGGGAACTGTGCTCTTTTATTTTATTTTTGCATTGTTTGTAACTTATTTTGTACATAATGTTGCTGCTACCGTCTCTTATGCCCGAAAAGAGCTTCTGGATATCAGAACAGTGATTACTCATCTTGGACTGGACATAGATTTTTTCTTTAATGAGTCCAACACGAAGGATACACTGCTTTGTAGAGACGAGGCCCAAATCACTGTCATTCGCGTGAAGAAAACACAGAGAAATAGGGGTAGGAGGGTGGGGTACCTTGTAAGAATTTGCCAACGAGTAGGTAACCTCCACTACCCTCCATATTATTGGCCAACGTGCAATCATTGGAAAACAAACTTGACGATCTACGATTAAGAATATCCTACCAACGGGACATTTAAAACTGTAATATCTTATGCTTCACCGAGATGTGGCGACACGGATAATATAGAGCTGGTTGGCTTCTCCGTGCATCGGCAGGACAAAGCAGCTACATCTGGTAAGACGAGGAGCGGGGGTGTGTGTCTATTTGTCAATAAGTGCTGGTGTGCAATGTCTAATATTAAGGAACGTATTAAGCTTGAGGTATTTCTCACCTGAGGTAGAGTCCCTCATGATAAGCTTTAGACCACACTATCTACCAAGAGAGTTCTCATCAAAATTATTTGTAGCTGTCTATTTACCACCACTTAGACCGCACTCAACCAGCTGTATAAGGCCGTAAGCAAACAAGAAAATGTTCATCCAGAAGCAGCGCTCCTAGTGGCCAGAGACTTTAATGCAGGCAAACTTAAATTAGTTTTACCTCATTTCTACCAGCATGTCACATGAGCAACCAGAGGAAAAATAAACTCTTGACCACCTTTACTCCACACACAGAGATGCATACTAAGCTCTCCCTTGCCCTCCATTTGGCAAATCTGACCATAATTCTACCTTCCTAATTCCTGCTTACAAGCAAAAACTAAAGCAGAAAGTACCATTGACTCGCTCAATATGGAAGTGGTCAGATGATGGGTATGCTACTCTACTGGATTGTTTCGATACCACAGACTGGAATATGTTCCAGGATTCATCCAATGGCATTGAGGAGTATACCACCTCAGTCAACGGGTTCATCAATAAGTGCATCGACGACATCGTCCCCACAGTGACCGTACATACATATCCCAACCAGAAGCCATGGATTACAAGCAAAAGCTACACAGAGCTGAAGGCTAGAGTTGTCGCTTTCAAGGAGTGGGACACTAATCCGGACACTTATAAGAAATCCTGCTATGCCCTCAGACGATACATCAAACAGGCTAAGTGTCAATACAGGACTAACATCGAATCCTACAACACCGGCTGTGAAGCTTGTCGGATGTGGTGATGCTTGAAACTGTTACAGACTACAAAGGAAACCCAGCTGCGAGCTGCCCAGTGATGCGAGCCTACCAGACAAGCTAAATGCCTTTTATGCTCGCTTCGAGGCAAGCAACACTGAACTATGCATGAGAGCACCAGCAGTTCCAGACAACTGTGTGATCACATTCTCATAGCTGATGTGAGCAAGACATTTAAACAGGTCAACATTCACAAAGCCGCAGGGCCAGAAGGATTACCAGGGGTGTGTTTTTAGTCCCCTCCTGTACTCACTGTACACCCAGAACTGTGTGGCCAAGCACACCTACAACACCATCATTTAGTTTGCTGACGACATAACAGTGGTAGACCTGATCACCGGCAGCCTATAGGGAGGAGGTCAGAGACCTGGCTGTGTGGTGACAGGACAACAACCTTTCCCGCAATGTGAGCAAGACAAAAGAGCTGATCGTGGACTATAGGAAAAGGAGGGCCGAACAGGCCCCCATTAACATCGACGGGGCTGACGTGGAGCGGGTCGAGGGTGTCCACATCACCAATGAACCATCATGGTATAAACACACCAACACAGTTGTGAAGATGGCACAGCAACACGTTTTCCCCCTCAGGAAACTGAAAAGATTTGGCATTGGTCCCCAGATCCTAAAAAAGTTCTACAGCTGCACCATCGAGAGCATCCTGACCGGTTGCATCACCTCCTGGTATGGCAACTGCTCAGCATATGACCATAAGGCACTACAGAGGGTAGTGCATATGGCCCAGGCATGATCTTCTCCTATCGCGCTCTAGCGGCTCCTGGGGTATAAACATTCACAAGGTCGCAGGGCCAGACGGATTACATGCTTGGACAAACTGGCAAGTGTCTTTACTGACATTTTCAACCGAGTCTATAATACCTATATGACTCAAACAGGCCAGAACCTCAAAAAGTTCTACAGCTGCACCATCGAGAGCATCCTGACCATCACTGCCTGGTATTGCAACAGCTTGACATTTGACCTTAAGGCGTTACTGAGGGTAGTGCATATGGCCCAGGACATCACTGGGGCCAGGCTTCCTGCCATCCAGGACGTATATAATAGGCGGTGTCAAAGGAAGGCCCAAAAAATTGTCAAAGACTCCGGTCACCCAAGTCAGAGACTGTTCTCTCTGCTACCACACGGCGAGCAGTACCGGGGCACCAAGTCTAGGACTAAAAGGCTTCTAAACACCTTCTACCCCCAAGCCATAAGACTGCTGAACAATTAACCGCCTGGACTATTTACATTGACCCCCCTTTGTTTTTACACTGCTGCTACTCGCTGTTTATTATCTATGCATAGTCGTTTTACAAATGACCTTGACTAATCTGTCACCCTGCACTCCAGTATATAGCGTCGTTATTGTTATGTCATTTCCTTCTTACTTTTTGTAACATTTTACTTTAGTTTATTTGGTAAATATTTTCTGAATTCTGTTTCTTGAACTGCATTGTTGGTTAAGGGCTTGTAAGTAAACATTTCACGGTATAGTCTACATCTGTACTCGGCGCATGTGACAAATACAATTTGATTTGATTTGACTCTTATAGTGGCTGGTAACATTCTTAAAGAAGGGCAAGGTTGTTCTCTAACACTCTTATAAAAGAGAAAGGCTTCATGCTAGTGGTTAACTCTTCATTAGATTATTCCACTTTAGTGTTAATGCACCGCCAGTCATTCGCAAGCTAGGAATCACAATAAGTCACATATTCAATAGGTCTTCGCCTCCGACTCAGACAGAAATGAAAAATACATATGGATATACGACAGACAATGCAGCAAGCAGCAGAAAAAAACTCTTAAAGATAATAGACATTATTTAGAATAATTGCTCTCTGAATGACAAACACGCTGTGTGAATAGGAGATCCTTCAGGTGCAATCACTGGCATGAACATTGCAGACAACCTAGCTTCTCTGCGGGAAGCCATTGTTGGAAGATGGAAGGTCATGTGACACGCAGGAGGTCTGTGTATTGTTGAGTCCCAAAATGGCAGCTTATTTCCTAATATAGTGCATTACTTTTGATCCACAGGGACTAAATTTCTGTAGTCCACAATAAAATGGAATAGATGCCGTGTATTGAGGAAAAGCAAATGCCTGTGTGGACCGAGTGTTACGCTCCTCGTTTGTAGAATGACCGGAACCAAGTGCAGCGTGGGAGGCGTACATCTTCTTCATTTTGGGGCGGCAGGGTAGCCTAGTGGTTAGAGCATTGGACTAGTAACGTTTGACTAGTAACCGGAAGGTTGCAAGTTCAAACCCCCGAGCTGACAAGGTACAAATCTGTCGTTCTGCCCCTGAACAGGCAGTTAACCCACTGTTCCGAGGCCGTCATTGAAAATAAGAAATTGTTCTTAACTGACTTGCCTAGTTAAATAAAGGTTAAATAAAGGTAAAATAAATCAAATAAAATGAATGGTCCACCAAAAGAAACAATAAACAACGAACGTAAAGCTTCGTAGTGCAAAACATGCAAATCAAATCAAATCAAATCAAATTTGATTTGATTTGATTCAAAACATGCAACAATGACAAGATCTCACAAAAGGAAACTGACAACTTATATCTGATTCCCAATCAGAGACAATGATAGACAGCTGCCTGCGATTGGGAATCAAACACACCTACATAGAAAGAGAAAATCTAGAATGCCCACCCTATTCACACCCTGACCTAACCAAATAGAGAAATAACAAAGGCTCACTAAGGTCAGGGCGTGACACCCAGCAATCACAGCTAGCTGGTGCCATGCCCTCTGAGTTATTCGGCATTGAATTACATAAAAGAAAATAAAGCAGTGTGGTATGCTAGGTCTGATAGATATGTATAAAACAGTATGCTATACTAGGTAGATAGATAGAGATGTATAAAACAGTATGCTATGGTAGGTAGATAGAGATGTATAAAACAGTATGCTATACTAGGTAGGTAGATAGATAGAGATGTATAAAACAGTATGCTATACTAGGTAGATAGAGATGTATAAAACAGTATGCTATACTAGGTAGATAGATAGAGATGTATAAAACAGTATGCTATACTAGGTAGGTAGAGATGTATAAAACCGTATGCTATACTAGCTAGGTAGGTAGGTAGATAGAGATGTATAAAACAGTATGCTATACTAGGTAGATAGAGATGTATAAAACAGTATGCTATACTAGGTAGATACATAGAGATGTATAAAATAGTATGCTATACCAGGTAGGTAGATAGAGATGTATTAAACAGTATGCTATACTAGGTAGGTAGATAGAGATGTATTAAACAGTATGCTATACTAGGTAGATAGATAGAGATGTATAAAACAGTATGCTATACTAGGTAGGTAGATAGATAGAGATGTATAAAACAGTATGCTATACTAGGTAGGTAGGTAGATAGAGATGTATAAAACAGTATGCTATACTAGGTAGATAGATAGAGATGTATAAAACAGTATGCTATACTAGGTAGATAGAGATGTATAAAACAGTATGCTATACTAGGTAGGTAGATAGATAGAGATGTATAAAACAGTATGCTATACTAGGTAGATAGATAGAGATGTATAAAACAGTATGCTATACTAGGTAGATAGAGATGTATAAAACAGTATGCTATACTAGGTAGGTAGATAGATAGAGATGTATAAAACAGTATGCTATACTAGGTAGATAGAGATGTATAAAACAGTATGCTATACTAGGTAGATAGAGATGTATAAAACAGTATGCTATACTAGGTAGGTAGATAGAGATGTATAAAACAGTATGCTATACTAGGTAGATAGAGATATATAAAACAGTATGCTATACTAGGTAGATAGAGATGTATAAAACAGTATGCTATACTAGGTAGGTAGATAGAGATGTATAAAACAGTATGCTATACTAGGTAGGTAGGTAGATAGAGATGTATAAAACAGTATGCTATACTAGGTAGGTAGGTAGATAGAGATGTATAAAGCTGTGTTGTAGTCTAGGTGGGTAGATAGAGATGTATAAAGCTGTGTTGTAGTCTAGGTGGGTAGATAGAGATGTATAAAGCTGTGTTGTAGTCTAGGTGGGTATATAGAGATGTATAAAGCTGTGTTGCAGTCTAGGTGGGTAGATAGAGATGTATAAAGCTGTGTTGTAGTCTAGGTGGGTAGATAGTGATGAATGAACAATGCCTTGCTGCTTCAGGAAGGAAGGAAGAAGGAAAAGAGGGGAGAGGCAGTCCTTCATCTGAAACAAGGTGTGTCCAATATGGCACCCTATTCCATTTATAGTGCACTACTTTTGACCAGGGCTCATAGGGCCAAAAGTAGCACAATGTATAGAGGATAGGGAGTGTATTGGGACACAGTCCCTCGAGTGGCCACAGGGGTTGGGGTGGGGTGAGAGGGGGGTAGATTATAAAAAGCTATTGACATTACCCTGAAGCAAGAGGAGGAGAAGAGGGGGTTGTTGTGTATGGTCCCACCCTTCATGTTTTATGTATATGTAATCACAACCGATCGTGATAGAAATTAATCAATAACAACACTGAAGGGATGTGTTGGTTAACACATGTTACTTCTCCCTCCCTCCCTCCCTCCCTCTCTCCCTCCCTCCCTCCCTCCCTCCCTCTACCACCATTCACCCCTTCTCCTCACCCCCTCCCTCCCTCCTTTCTGACCACCACCAACCCCTTCTCCTCACCCCCTCCCTCCGTCCTTTCCTACCACCACCAACCCCTTCTCCTCAACCCCTCCCTCCTGTCCTACCACCATCCAACCCTTCTCCTCACCCCCTCCCTCCCTCCTCTCCTACCACCATCCACCCCTTCTCCTCACCCCCTCCCTCCTCTTCTACCACCATCCACCCCTTCTCCTCACCCCCTCCCTCCCTCCTCTCCTACCACCATCCACCCCTTCTCCTCACCCCCTCCCTCCCTCCTCTCCTACCACCATCCACCCCTTCTCCTCATCCCCTCCCTCCTCTCCTACCACCATCCACCCATTCTCCTCACCAGGCCTGTTGTTGTGTCTTTTCTCCCATTCTGAGGACTCGAGGTGAAGGGGTATTTTAATGTCCCTGAAGCTGCGTTTGGAGGAGCTCCATATGGTCAGGATTAAAGGTGTTGCTGGGTGCAGGGTTCTGCTTGGTTGGCAGCCACCAACATTAATTAGAAAACAAGATCAGAGGCGGTATGAAAATCCAATTAAGGTCCTATGAACAGATTGCCAAGTGATGTTCACTAATGCATTGCTGAGCACCATGCAAATTTTTGTGGCAGCACATTTGGCTTTATGTGTGTGCAGGTGGGAAAGGATGTGTGTGCGTCGGTGTCGGTGTGTGTGTGTGTGTGTGTGTGTGTGTGTGTGTGTGTCGGTGTGTGTGTGTCGTTGTCGTTGTCGTTGTGTGTCGGTGTGTTTGTGTCGGTGTAGATGTCGGTGTGTGTGTGTGTGTGTGTCGTGTTGGTGTGTGTGTCGGTGTCGGTGTGTGTTTGTGTCTGTCGGTGTCGGTGTGTGTTTGTGTCGGGGTGTGTTGGTGTCGGTGTATGTTTGTGTCTGTCGGTGTCGGGGTGTGTTGGTGTCGGTGTGTGTTTGTGTCTGTTGGTGTCGGTGTGTGTATGTGTCGTCGGTGTGTGTGTGTGTGTTGGTGTGTGTATGTCGGTGTGTGGGTGAGGGGTGTCGGTGTGTGTGTCGGTGTCAGTGTGTGTGTGTGTGCAGGTGGGAGATGTGTGTTTGTCACTGACAGGGCAACCTATGGCAGTGTGTGACATTGCATGATGTCGTTGTCGGTGTGTGCGTGTGTGTGTGTGTGTGTGTGTGTGTGTGTGTGTGTGTGTGTGTGTGTGTGTGTGTGTGTGTGTGTGTGTGTGTGTGTGTGTGTGTGTGTGTGTGTGTGTGTGTGTGTGTGTGTGTGTGTGTGTGTGTGTGTGTGTGTGTGTGTGTGTGTGTGTGTGTGTGTGTGTGTGTGTGTGTGTGTGTGTGTGTGAGACATTGCCTGATGTTTTCTAACATGTGGCAAATGACTTATCTTATAAAAATCAACCGACAATCAGTAAGCTTCAAAGTTTAGAGTAAGACTCTATAGTATCGTTTTACAATCTGAAGCATAATTGCCCGTGTAGAATAAATTGATCACTCGGTCATAATGAAGCTCAATTAAATGTACCGTGTATGAGGGATGAACCAACCTGAAATGAATTAGGTCAGATGCCTTGCAAGATAATTATCCAAGAGCACACATCTGGGATTTAATTTGATTAGCTAGAAAACAAAACAAAATCAAATCCATTGATCACAATAGCACCCGATAAAGGTTGGAGAAAAAAAAGATCAACATGTAAGTTAAGAATCAGAAAAACATGGAAAAGATAAGGGACCAATTGAAACCAACAACATGAATATTTCCTATTTGACACGAGGTCTCATTTACTAGAACAGACAAGACATCTGATGGGAGCATGAGAAGTGCCTGCAGATGTTGTTCTATGGCCTGACACGGCCGTGTTGGCTCCGATGAGAGCTGTTCACATGTTGAAAGGAACACCACTGCGCTACATAAAGGATAGCTGATTAGGAAGTCCGGGAATGAGGCTCAAGTGCCGGAAATCGACACAATGTAGAGGCATCTATGTAATCTTGGTCATGATCTCTGCTCTGTAAGGAGCTTAGTCAAATCTCAGCGACTGGATTTAGTAGATAACAAGAATGGTTGTTGATGCTAAAGACAGTGTAATCTGACAGACTACCTTGCCTTCTCAGATGGTGTCCAGAAGTCAAATTTGAATCTATTCACGCACAATTATTATTATTTATTTATTTAAATAACATTGATATTGTACAGACTAAATGTTAGCGATACCGTGAAGGACTAAAACCAAAAATGAGATAAATGGAATAAACCAACCCAGACAAGATACATTTAGATGGAGTAGTTCATCAGAAGTGCTAGAACAGTACCCTAAATAAGGATCCAGGTTAGTGCGGATACCTGACGACCTGAGCAAGAGGATGAACGGTGATTAAACCAACACAGAGAAACCAAATGCAGCCTCGTCTTCCTGGTCACTGCTGGTGCTGTCAGGAAACAGTGGTTGGTATTGGACGGGAGCAGGTTGGCACAGTACTTAATGAAATTGTCTGATCTCCATTGGTCGTTCCCATGCTCATAGTCGGTTCTGAAATTTGAGGATGGTGCAAGCAATTCTAAGTCAACCCTACACCCTGATATCTCATTTCTTTCAGATCCACACAAGGGCAAAGGGGTAAGGATAATGTTTGGTGTGGAATTGGGCCTTAATTAACTTTGGCTTCCATTGTTGTCTAATCAGGATCTGATTGGTCCTAAGCTGTCCTTTACAACATCTCTCCTCCTCACTACACCTGTCAGGATAAGATAGGTGTAAGGTGAACATTTGTGCTGTTAACTTCTGTAATTTAAGTTTGTTATTTTGTGTTGTTTCCGAGGGGGCTCCTGGTGTGTTCAGGTACGCCAGAGTACCTTTTGGTGTGATTTTGTTAGAATGCTTTTAAAAGGTTTGAATTCATTTTACATATTTTTTAAAATCTCAAAGTAATGGTACTCAATGTCTGCTCTCCCCAGCCTACAGGATGGGCTCATTCTAACCAAGACCTATAACATATGATGCTTCACCTGTCAAACACAGCCAGCGTGACCCACCTTAACACTATTGCCCCCCCCCCTCCAGACCAGCGTGATCTCATTTGCTCTGTTCCTGGCTCAAGCCAGTCCGGGAGTCCTGTTGAAGGTAATCCCAGTGTTCAGTGTTCTCCTCCAGACCAGCGTGATCCCATTAGCTCTGGTCCTGGCTCAGGCCAGTCTGGGAGTCCTATTGAAGGTGATCCCAGTGTTCAGTGTTCCCCTCCAGACCAGCGTGATCCCATTAGCTCCGGTCCTGGCTCAGGCCAGTCTGGGAGTCCTATTGAAGGTGATCCCAGTGTTCAGTGTTCTCCTCCAGACCAGCGTGATCCCATTAGCTCCGGTCCTGGTTCAGGCCAGTCTGGGAGTCCTGTTGAAGGTAATCCCAGTGTTCAGTGTTCTCCTCCAGACCAGCGTGATCCCATTGTGGTTAGAGCAGGGAGCCTAGTGGTTAGCGCAGGTAGCCTAGTGGTTAGAGCAGGTAACCTAGTGGTTAGAGCAGGTAGCCTAGTGGTTAGAGCAGGTAGTCTAGTGGTTAGAGCAGGTAGCCTAGTGGTTAGAGCAGGTAGCCTAGTGGTTGGAGACAGGTAGCCTAGTGGTTAGAGCAGGTAGCCTAGTGGTTAGAGACAGGTAGCCTAGTGGTTAGAGCAGGTGGCCTAGTGGTTGGAGACAGGTAGCCTAGTGGTTAGAGCAGGTAGCCTAGTGGTTAGAGCAGGTGGCCTAGTGGTTGGAGACAGGTAGCCTAGTGGTTAGAGACAGGTATCCTAGTGGTTAGAGACAGGTAGCCTAGTGGTTAGAGCAGGTGGCCTAGTGGTTGGAGACAGGTAGCCTAGTGGTTAGAGCAGGTAGCCTAGTGGTTAGAGCAGGTAGCCTAGTGGTTAGAGCAGGTGGCCTAGTGTTGGAGACAGGTAGCCTAGTGGTTAGAGACAGGTATCCTAGTGGTTAGAGACAGGTAGCCTAGTGGTTAGAGCAGGTAGCCTAGTGGTTAGAGACAGGTGGTCGCATCCGGTTTGGAGCGAGTGGTCGCATCGGCGCTTCGCTCCCGCAGGTAGTATAACTTTTTACATTTCATTATATTTCATTATAGCACAACGGTTTGATTTGTCTAATCTTAGCAATTTCTTCTCAGCTAGCTACATAGCCGTCTTTGTATTAAAGATAATTGTGTAATTATCGTATTTCGCCGTCCTAACGTAGTCTTCACTAGCCAGCTAGCTAACGTCCACTGATTAGCTGCACTGGGAAAACTATTACACTCAACTGAACGACTTGATCAGTGTAGTGTTAGCTAGCTACATAGCTGTCTTTGCTGTCTTCGTATCTTTGTTCCAAGATAATTGTGTTGTTTAGGTTTAGAGTGTGTAGTCTTAGAGTGATTATCTTAATTTACCGAGGTTAGCTAGCCAGCTATTTGTCGTCCTTAACGTAGGAGACTCTGCTAGCTAGCCGACAGCTAGCCAACGCTAACCAACGTCTTCTGAATAGAACTCAACATCCCGGTCGCATTCACAGGTAGTATCACATTTTCATTTCATTTCATTACAGTACAACGGTTTGATTTGTTTGATCGTAGCTAGCTACATAGCTAGCTACATAGCCGTCTTTGTATCAAAGATAATTGTGTAGTCTAGAGCGATTTTCTAGGTTAGCTAGCCAGCTATTGTCGTTCTTTTAACGCAACGTAACGTAAACAA
This sequence comes from Oncorhynchus gorbuscha, assembly GCF_021184085.1. NCBI lineage: Eukaryota > Metazoa > Chordata > Actinopteri > Salmoniformes > Salmonidae > Oncorhynchus > Oncorhynchus gorbuscha. Next base: position 10,635,881 of record NC_060184.1, read on the forward strand.
CACTACTAGCTAGCCAGCTAGCCCCCGAATAGCAGCACTGTAGAAACTATTACACTCAACGGAACGACTTGATTAGTGTAGTGTCAACAACGCACCCACTGCCAGCTAGCCTACTTCAGCAGTACTGTATCATTTTAATCATTTTAGTCAATAAGATTCTTGCTACGTAGCTTAACTTTCTGAACATTCGAGACGTGTAGTCCACTTGTCATTCCAATCTCCTTTGCATTAGCGTAGCCTCTTCTGTAGCCTGTTAACTATGTGTCTGTTTATCCCTGTTCTCTCCTCTCTGCACAGACCATACAAACGCTCCACACCGCGTGGCCGCGGCCACCCTAATCTGGTGGTCCCAGCGCGCACGACCCACGTGGAGTTCCAGGTCTCCGGTAGCCTCTGGAATTGCCGATCTGCGGTCAACAAGGCAGAGTTCATCTCAGCCTATGCCTCCCTCCAGTCCCTCGACTTCTTGGCACTAACGGAAACATGGATCACCACAGACAACACTGCTACTCCTACTGCTCTCTCTTCGTCCGCCCACGTGTTCTCGCACACCCCGAGAGCCTCTGGTCAGCGGGGTGGTGGCACCGGGATCCTCATCTCTCCCAAGTGGTCATTCTCTCTTTCTCCCCTTACCCATCTGTCTATCGCCTCCTTTGAATTCCATGCTGTCACAGTTACCAGCCCTTTCAAGCTTAACATCCTTATCATTTATCGCCCTCCAGGTTCCCTCGGAGAGTTCATCAATGAGCTTGATGCCTTGATAAGCTCCTTTCCTGAGGACGGCTCACCTCTCACAGTTCTGGGCGACTTTAACCTCCCCATGTCTACCTTTGACTCATTCCTCTCTGCCTCCTTCTTTCCACTCCTCTCCTCTTTTGACCTCACCCTCTCACCTTCCCCCCATACTCACAAGGCAGGCAATACGCTCGACCTCATCTTTACTAGATGCTGTTATTCCACTAACCTCATTGCAACTCCCCTCCAAGTCTCCGACCACTACCTTGTATCCTTTTCCCTCTCGCTCTCATCCAACACCTCCCACACTGCCCCTACTCGGATGGTATCGCGCCGTCCCAACCTTCGCTCTCTCCCCCGCTACTCTCTCCTCTTCCATCCTATCATCTCTTCCCTCCGCTCAAACCTTCTCCAACCTATCTCCTGATTCTGCCTCCTCAACCCTCCTCTCCTCCCTCTCTGCATCCTTTGACTCTCTATGTCCTCTATCCTCCAGGCCGGCTCGGTCCTCCCCTCCCGCTCCGTGGCTCGATGACTCATTGCGAGCTCACAGAACAGGGCTCCGGGCAGCCGAGCGGAAATGGAGGAAAACTCGCCTCCCTGCGGACCTAGCATCCTTTCACTCCCTCCTCTCTACATTTTCCTCCTCTGTCTCTGCTGCTAAAGCCACTTTCTACCACGCTAAATTCCAAGCATCTGCCTCTAACCCTAGGAAGCTCTTTGCCACCTTCTCCTCCGTCCTGAATCTTCCTCCCCCTCCCCCCCCTCCTCCCTCTCTGCAGACGACTTCGTCAACCATTTTGAAAAGAAGGTCGAAGACATCCGATCCTCGTTTGCTAAGTCAAACGACACCGCTGGTTCTGCTCACACTGCCCTACCCTGTGCTCTGACCTCTTTCTCCCCTCTCTCTCCAGATGAAATCTCGCGTCTTGTGACGGCCGGCCGCCCAACAACCTGCCCGCTTGACCCTATCCCCCTCCCCTCTTCTCCAGACCATCTCCGGAGACCTTCTCCCTTACCTCACCTCGCTCATCAACTCATCACTGACCGCTGGCTACGTCCCTTCCATCTTCAAGAGAGCGAGAGTTGCACCCCTTCTGAAAAAACCTACACTCGATCCGTCCGATGTCAACAATTACAGACCAGTATCCCTTCTTTCTTTTCTCTCCAAAACTCTTGAACGTGCCGTCCTTGGCCAGCTCTCCCGCTATCTCTCTCTGAATGACCTTCTTGATCCAAATCAGTCAGGTTTCAAGACTAGTCATTCAACTGAGACTGCTCTCCTCTGTATCACGGAGGCGCTCCGCACTGCTAAAGCTAACTCTCTCTCCTCTGCTCTCATCCTTCTAGATCTATCGGCTGCCTTTGATACTGTGAACCATCAGATCCTCCTCTCCACCCTCTCCGAGTTGGGCATCTCCGGCGCGGACCACGCTTGGATTGCGTCCTACCTGACAGGTCGCTCCTACCAGGTGGCGTGGCGAGAATCTGTCTCCTCACCACGCGCTCTCACCACTGGTGTCCCCCAGGGCTCTGTTCTAGGCCCTCTCCTATTCGCGCAATACACCAAGTCACTTGGCTCTGTCATAACCTCACATGGTCTCTCCTATCATTGCTATGCAGACGACACACAACTAATCTTCTCCTTTCCCCCTTCTGATGACTAGGTGGCGAATCGCATCTCTGCATGTCTGGCAGACATATCAGTGTGGATGACGGATCACCACCTCAAGCTGAACCTCGGCAAGACGGAGCTGCTCTTCCTCCCGGGGAAGGACTGCCCGTTCCATGATCTCGCCGTCACGGTTGTCAACTCCATTGTGTCCTCCTCCCAGAGCGCTAAGAACCTTGGTGTGATCCTGGACAACACCCTGTCGTTCTCAACCAACATCAAGGCGGTGGCCCGTTCCTGTAGGTTCATGCTCTACAACATCCGCAGAGTACGACCCTGCCTCACACAGGAAGCAGGCGCAGGTCCCAAAAGATCGCAGGTCTAATCCAGGCACTTGTCATCTCCCGTCTGGATTACTGCAACTCGCTGTTGGCTGGGCTCCCTGCCTGTGCCATTAAACCCCTTCAACTCATCCAGAACGCCGCAGCCCGTCTGGTGTTCAACCTTCCCAAGTTCTCTCACGTCACCCCGCTCCTCCGTTCTCTCCACTGGCTTCCAGTTGAAGCTCGCATCCGCTACAAGACCATGGTGCTTGCCTACGGAGCTGTGAGGGGAACGGCACCTCAGTACCTCCAGGCTCTGATCAGGCCCTACACCCAAACAAGGGCACTGCGTTCATCCACCTCTGGCCTGCTCGCCTCCCTACCACTGAGGAAGTACAGCTCCCGCTCAGCCCAGTCAAAACTGTTCGCTGCTCTGGCCCCCAATGGTGGAACAAACTCCCTCACGACGCCAGGACAGCGGAGTCAATCACCACCTTCCGGAGACACCTGAAACCCCACCTCTTTAAGGAATACCTAGGATAGGATAAGTATTTCCCCCCCCCCTTTAAGATTTAGATGCACTATTGTAAAGTGACTGTTCCACTGGATGTCATAAGGTGAATGCACCAATTTGTAAGTCGCTCTGGATAAGAGCGTCTGCTAAATGACTTAAATGTAAATGTAAATGTAGGTAGCCTAGTGGTTAGAGCAGGTAGCCTAGTGGTTAGAGCAGGTAGCCTAGTGGTTAGAGACAGGTAGCCTAGTGGTTGGAGACAGGTAGCCTAGTGGTTAGAGACAGGTAGGCTAGTGGTTGGAGACAGGTAGCCTAGTGGTTAGAGCAGGTAGCCTAGTGGTTAGAGACAGGTAGCCTAGTGGTTGGAGACAGGTAGCCTAGTGGTTAGAGCAGGTGGCCTAGTGGTTGGAGACAGGTAGCCTAGTGGTTAGAGCAGGTAGCCTAGTGGTTAGAGCAGGTAGCCTAGTGGTTAGAGCAGGTGGCCTAGTGGTTGGAGACAGGTAACCTAGTGGTTAGAGACAGGTAGCCTAGTGTTTAGAGACAGGTAGCCTAGTGGTTAGAGCAGGTAGCCTAGTGGTTAGAGACAGGTAGCCTAGTGGTTGGAGACAGGTAGCCTAGTGGATAGAGATAGGTAGCCTAGTGGTTAGAGCAGGTAGCCTAGTGGTTGGAGACAGGTAGCCTAGTGGTTAGAGCAGGTAGCCTAGTGGTTAGAGACAGGTAGCCTAGTGGTTAGAGCAGGTGGCCTAGTGGTTGGAGACAGGTAGCCTAGTGGTTAGAGCAGGTAGCCTAGTGGTTAGAGCAGGTAGCCTAGTGGTTAGAGCAGGTAGCCTAGTGGTTAGAGCAGGTAGCCTGGTGGTTAGAGCAGGTGGCCTAGTGGTTAGAGCAGGTGGCCTAGTGGTTAGAGCAGGTAGCCTAGTGGTTAGAGCAGGTAGCCTAGTGGTTAGAGCAGGTGGCCTAGTGGTTAGAGCAGGTGGCCTAGTGGTTAGAGCAGGTAGCCTAGTGGTTAGAGCAGGTGGCCTAGTGGTTAGAGCAGGTGGCCTAGTGGTTAGAGCAGGTGGCCTAGTGGTTGGAGACAGGTAGCCTAGTGGTTAGATGCTTGCAGAGTGTGAGAGCTCTCCTGGCAGGTCGCAGTTGTAAATGAGAACTTGTTCTCAACTGGCCTACCTGGTTGAAATAAAGCTGGGGAAAAAATGTTTAAAAAAGTATCATGGATGTCACACTTAACTGGATGGTTGTGACTGGGTACCATTTGAGTGATGTACAGTGACATTACATAGATTTGCTACATATTTGCTAGATACAACCTGACTATTTTTAAACTCAATGATAAATGTTTATTTTTACATGAAACACACCAGAGGAGAAATGAATCTTAATAAACATACACAGCTACGCTCTTCACCCCCCTTGGGCTGGGATTTGAGATATACAGTAGGAAGATGTGTGGTTGTTAAAGATTACACTCCAAACTACATCATTTATGTGCAACTATTGACCGGCATAATTTACCCTTTCTAAGTGCATGAAAAATGATTTGGGTTATGGGTGATGCACTATCGTTCTTAATTGGCGTCTATGAGGGTCATTTTAAAAACTAAAAAACACCACACAGATTTCCTGTCACTGGAGTGGGTGATGGTTGGTTTTGAGCTGTAGTAATACATATCTATCATGGTGACATTGGTTGATGGAATGAATGGGCAGCGGGCTTCTCTAATTAATCCAACCAATCAGACTCCATTGATCTTTAATTAGAACGTGTTGTTAATCACCTTCAATGCTCTGACACTGGAATGGCTCTTTTGGAAGCCTAGAGAAGTAGGGTCTTGAATGAATCCACACTAAGTTTACAGTATTTTCAGTGTTTATTTAACCTTTATTTAACTAGGCAAGTCAGTTAAGAACAAATTCTTATTTACAATGACGGCCTAGAAACAGTGGGTTAACTGCCTTGTTCAGGAGCAGAACGACAGATTTTTATCTTGTCAGCTACGAGGATTCAATCTCGCAACCTTTTGGTTACTGGCCCAACACTCTAACCACTAGGCTACCTGCTCTAACCACTAGGCTACCTGCTCTAACCACTAGGCTACCTGCTCTAACCACTAGGCTACCTGCTCTAACCACTAGGCTACCTGCTCTAACCACTAGGCTACCTGTCTCTAACCACTAGGTTACCTGTCTCTAAACACTAGGCTACCTGTCTCTAACCACTAGGCTACCTGTCTCTAACCACTAGGGTACCTGTCTCTAACCACTAGGCTACCTGCTCTAACCACTAGGCTACCTGCTCTAACCACTAGGCTACCTGCTCTAACCACTAGGCTACCTACTCTAACCACTAGGCTACCTGCTCTAACCACTAGGCTACCTACTCTAACCACTAGGCTACCTGCTCTAACCACTAGGCTACCTGCTCTAACCACTAGGCTACCTGTCTCTAACCACTAGGCTACCTGCTCTAACCACTAGGCTACCTGCTCTAACCACTAGGCTACCTGCTCTAACCACTAGGCTACCTGCTCTAACCACTAGGCTACCTGTCGCCCAAGTGTCATTGTTTGTGGAAACCAAAAACCGAGGGTCAGGTCCAGTGTCTATGATGACTTTATTTTGAAGACATGTTTGCTGTTCGTAATAATATATTTCTGGGATTGTCCATCTCCTTGTCTTACACTCTCTTTAACATTTTTTTAAACCAAAAAAAAGGTGTGTGATAAAACACCAAAGATGATCCACAGGAAAAAATGGCAACTATAGTCTGATTCATTCCCCGTAACTCCAAGTCTTCTCACAGCCACAGAATTACATTATTACATTATAGCACAGTCAGTATCTATCTACTTTCTACTTTCCAGCTTCATAAATTAGTTGTGGCACGTTGATGTGGAACCCCGCCAGGCGAGTCTTGATATCAGGCCAATAGTCAAGCCTGTCTTCGCATGGGCCCCCAGGGTAACAGATACCATGACAGAGAAGAAGGGAGGGAGAGCGAGAGGGGGAGGGAGAGGAGGAGGGAGAGGGAGAGGGGGAGGGAGAGGAGGAGGGAGAGGGAGAGGGGGAGAGGGGAAGGGAGAGAGAGGGGGAGGGAGAGAGAGAGGGGGAGGGAGAGAGAGAGAGGGGGAGGGGGGAGGGAGAGAGAGGGGGAGGGAGGGAGAGGGGGAGGGAGAGGAGGAGGGAGAGGGAGAGGGGGAGAGGGGAAGGGAGAGAGAGGGGGAGGGAGAGAGAGAGGGGAGGGAGAGAGAGAGAGGGGGAGAGGGGGAGGGACAGCGAGAGGGGGAGGGAGAGGAGGAGGGAGAGGGAGAGGGGGAGGGGGAGAGGGGAAGGGAGAGAGAGGGGGAGGGAGAGAGAGAGGGGGAGGGAGAGAGAGGGGGGAGGGGGAGGGAGAGAGAGGGGGAGGGAGGGAGGGAGAGAGAGGGGGAGGGAGAGGGAGGAGGGGGAGGGAGGGGGGGAGGGGGAGGGAGAGAGAGAGAGAGGGCGAGGGATAGGGGGAGAGGGGAAGGGAGAGAGAGGGGGAGGGAGAGGGGCAGGGAGAGGGAGAGGGGGAGAGGGGAAGGGAGAGAGAGGGGGAGAGAGAGGGGCAGGGAGAGAGAGGGGGGTAGAGGGGGGAGAGGGGGAGGGAGAGAGAGGGGGAGGGAGGGAGGGAGAGAGAGGGGGAGGGAGAGGAGGAGGGAGAGGGGTGAGAGGGGGAGGGAGAGAGAGGGGGGAGGGAGGGAGAGAGAGAGAGGAGGGAGAGGGAGGGAGAGAGAGGAGGGAGAGATAGAGGGGAGGGAGGGAGAGAGAGGAGGGAGAGGGGGAGGGAGAGGGAGAGGGAGCGAGAGAGAGAGACGGGCAGGGAGGGAGAGAGAGGAGGAGGAGGGAGAAGGGGGAGGGGACGGGAAAGAGAGGGGGAGGGAGAGGGGGACAGAGAGGGAGAGGGGGAGAGGGGAAGGGAGAGAGAGGGGGAGGGAGAGGGGGAGGGAGAGAGAGGGGGAGGGAGAGAGAGGGGGGAGAGGGGGAGGGAGAGAGAGGGGGAGGGAGGGAGAGAGAGGAGGGAGAGGGAGGGGGGAGAGGAGGAGGGAGGGAGGGAGAGAGAGGAGGAGGGAGAGGAGGAGGGAGAGGGGGAGAGGGAGGGAGGGAGAGAGGAGGGAGAGGGATAGGGGGAGAGGGGACGGGAGAGAGAGGGGGAGGGAGAGGGGGACGGAGAGGGAGAGGGGGAGAGGGGAAGGGAGAGAGGGGGGAGGGAGAGAGAGGGGGGGGAGGGAGAGAGAGGGGGGGAGAGGGGGAGGGAGAGAGGGGGGAGGGAGAGAGAGGGGATGGAGAGGGAGGAGGGAGAGGGGGAGAGGGGGATGGAGAGAGAGGGGAGGGAGGGAGAGAGAGGAGGGAGAGAGGGAGAGGGGGGGGAGGAGGGAGAGAGGGAGGGAGAGGGAGAGGGGGAGAGGGGAAGGAGAGTTAGGGGGAGGGAGGGGGAAGGAGAGTTAGGGGGAGGGAGGGAGGGGGAGGGAGAGGGAGGGGGAGAGGGAGGGAGGGAGGGAGGGAGGGAGGGAGAGAGAGGGGGAGGGAGAGGAGGAGGGAGAGGGGGAGAGGGGGATGGAGAGAGAGGGGAGGGAGGGAGAGAGAGGAGGGAGAGGGATAGGGGGAGAGGGGACGGGAGAGAGAGGGGGAGGGAGAGGGGGACGGAGAGGGAGAGGGGGAGAGGGGAAGGGAGAGAGAGGGGGAGGGAGAGGGGAGGGAGAGAGAGGGGGAGGGAGAGAGGGGGGGGAGAGAGGGGGAGGGAGGGAGAGAGAGGGGGGGAGGGAGAGGAGGAGGGAGAGGGGGAGAGGGGGATGGAGAGAGAGGGGGAGGGAGGGAGAGAGAGGAGGGAGAGAGGGAGAGAGAGGGGGAGGAGGGAGAGAGAGGAGGGAGAGGGAGAGGGGGAGGGAGAGAGAGAGGGGAGGAGGGAGAGAGAGGAGGGAGAGGGAGAGGGGGAGGGAGAGGAGGGGGAGAGGGGGAGGGAGAGTTAGGGGAGGGAGGGAGAGAGAGGAGGGAGAGGGAGGGGGGGAGAGGAGGAGGGAGAGGGGGAGAGGGGGAGGGAGAGGGAGGGAGAGAGAGAGGGGCAGGGAGGGAGAGAGAGGAGGAGGAGGGAGAGGAGGGAGAGGGGGAGGGAGAGAGAGGAGGAGGGAATGGGGGGGTGAAAGAATGAAAAGTCGGGAGGGAGTTGGCCAATTTCAACTGAATCCTTTTCCAAGATTCCTTTTCCTCCAGAAAGATTGTTGTTGGTTTAAAGTACACCGCAAATGACCAATACTCTATAAAACTATTGCTGTACATTTGCCAATTCACCAGTCTTTCTGTTGGGTGGAAGGGCGTTTCTAGATTCTCCACTGAAACTGACGACAGACATCTGTCTGCCATGCTGTCTGTCACTGCATGTTTTTAGCTTCAGGACAGTAGAGCAGAGGACTGATGTCTAACATAAAGTACATCCTATCCTATAATTCCTATGGTTTTCTATCACGGCATTGATTTAACCCTGCAGTGTTCAAGGCTGTCACACTGTAATATTCACAGGCTGCATGGAAAGGCGCTGGAGGGATAAGCGCTGGCAGGATTAGTGCAGGAGGGGGATAAGCGCTGGCAGGATTAGTGCAGGAGGGGGATTAGCGCTGGCAGGATTAGTGCAGGAGGGGGATTAGCGCTGGCGGGATTAGTGCAGGAGGGAATAGCGCTGAAGGGTTGAGCACCGGAGGGCATAGCGCTGGGGGAATAGCACAGGAGGGATTAGTGCTGGAGGGATGAGCACCAGAGGGCATAGCGCTGGGGGAATAGCACCGGATTGATTAGTGCTGGGGGGGAATAGCGCTGGAGGGTATAGCGCTGGAGGGATTGGTGCTGGAGGGTTTAACGCCTGAGGGCATAGTGCTGAAGGGTATAGCGCTGGAGGGATTAGTGCTGGAGGGTATAGCGCTGGAGAGATTTTGCGCTGGAGGGTATAGCGCTGAAGGGATTAGCACCGGAGGGTATAGCGCTGGAGGGATTAGCGCTGGAGGGATTAGCACTGGAGGGATTTTGCGCTGGAGGGAATAGCACCGGAGGGTATAGTGCTGGAGGGATTAGCGCTGGAGGGATTAGCACTGGAGGGGTTAGTGCTGGAGGGATTATCACTGGAGGGGTTAGCGCTGGAGGGTTTAGCCCTGGAGGGATTAGTGCTGGAGGGATTAGCGCTGGAGGGATAAGTGCTGGAGGGTTTAGTGCTGGAGGGGTGGAGCGTGGAGCGGACCTGGAGTGGTGCGGGGAGCGGAGGGAGGAGTGGATCAAGGAGCGGAGGAGTGGAGCGTGGAGCGGACCTGGAGCGGAGCGAGGAGCGAAGGAGTGGAGCGTGGAGCGGACCTGGAGCGTGGAGCGGACCTGGAGCGAAGCGAGGAGCGGACCTGGAGCGGAGCGAGGAGTGGAGGGAGGAGTGGAGCGTGGAGCGGACCTGGAGCGGAGTGAGGAGCGGAGCAGTGGAGCGAGGAGCGGAGGAGTGGAGCGTGGAGCGGACCTGGAGCGGAGCTAGGAGCGGACCTGGAGCGGAGCGAGGAGCGGAGCAGTGGAGCGAGGAGCGGAGGAGTGGAGCGTGGAGCGGACCTGGAGCGGAGCAAGGAGTGGAGGGAGGAGTGGAGCGTGGAGCGGAGCTAGGAGCGGACCTGGAGCGGAGCGAGGAGCGTACCTGGAGCGGAGCGAGGAGCGGAGGGAGGAGTGGAGCGTGGAGCGGACCTGGAGCGGAGCGAGGAGCGGAAGGAGGAGTGGAGCGTGGAGCGGACCTGGAGCGGAGCGAGGAGTGGAGGAGTGGAGCGTGGAGCGGACCTGGAGCGAAGCGAGGAGCGGACCTGGAGCGGAGCGAGGAGCGGAGGGAGGAGTGGAGCGTGGAGCGGACCTGGAGCGGAGTGAGGAGCGGAGGAGTGGAGCGTGGAGCGGACGGAGGAGTGGAGCGTGGAGCGGACCTGGAGCGGAGCGAGGAGCGGACCTGGAGCGGAGCGAGGAGCGGAGGGAGGAGTGGAGCGTGGAGCGGACCCGGAGCGGAGTGAGGAGCGGAGGGAGGAGCGGAGCGTGGAGCGGACCTGGAGTGGAGCGGGGAGCGGAGGGAGGAGTGGATCGAGGAGCGGAGGAGTGGAGCGTGGAGCGGACCTGGAGTGGAGCGAGGAGCGGACCTGGAGCGGAGCGAGGAGCGGAGGGAGGAGTGGAGCGTGGAGCGGACCTGGAGCGGAGTGAGGAGCGGAGGGAGGAGCGGAGCGTGGAGCAGACCTGGAGCGGAGTGAGGAGCGGAGGGAGGAGCGGAGCGTGGAGCAGACCTGGAGTGGAGCGGGGAGCGGAGGGAGGAGTGGATCGAGGAGCGGAGGAGTGGAGCGTGGAGCGGACCTGGAGCGGAGCGAGGAGTGGAGGGAGGAGTGGAACGTGGAGCTGAGGGAGGAGCGGAGCTGGAGCGGAGCAAGGAACAGAGCGTGCCCAATTTGACTGGAGTGTGGAGCGAGATTCCCATAGGATGGAACGTCTGACCTTCTCGCCCACTCCAATTTCACTCCAGTAGCGCTCACTTCACGAGTTCAGGGCATGTCCCGCACAGCATGCATCTGTAGTCTACTTATGTGCTGCTATAGCCCCTTACTTAAGCTACTGTCAATGTTGTTTGCAAAATATTTTCATAAAGAAACTGATCAAACACACAGGTGCAAAATCAAGGTGACTTACAAAGATGAGGACCAAGAGCAAGAGGGAGTGCAGTGATGTAATGTCCACAACTAAAGAATCATTGTGGAATCTGAAAAGACACATATCCCAAAAGCATGCTGGTGTACTTACTACTTGCACATGCTAAAATAAAGGAATGAGGTGGGTAGATAACTTAGTGTGACATTGTAGCAAAGTATTTATAAACACAAAATCTGATCTCCTAAACCTTTCATACATTTTCATTTTATCTTTATTTAACTAGGCAACTCAGTTAAGAACACATTCTTATTTTGGCCTTGGAATAGTCAGTGGCCTTGGAATAGTGGGTTAACTGCCTTGTTCAGGGGCAGAATGACAGATTTTTTACTTGTCAGCTCAAGGATTTGATCTTGCAACCTTTCCGTTATTAGTCCAACGCTCTAACCACTATGCTACCTGCCGCCTATTATCTATACAATAGGCCATAATTGATTTTGGCCCTATAGGCCTGGCATATTCCCACGTTCAAAGAGCTTCCCATTTTGATTGGGTTATTTTGACTAGAAACCTTTAGGCCTACCTATTGAAAAAAACTCTGCACATCTGTCCTGCCTGGCGAGAGTGGCAAAAAGGGTGTTTAGCATCTCTACTGCTGGCAAGAGAGGCCAAAATGGTGTTTAGCATCTCTACTGCTGGCAACAGTGGCCAAAAGAGTGTTTAGTATCTCTGCCCAGCCTGGCAAGAGAGGCCAAAATGGTGTTTAGCATCTCTACTGCTGGCAACAGTGGCCAAAAGAGTGTTTAGTATCTCTGCCCAGCCTGGCACGAGAGGCCAAATGTGTGTTTAGCATCTCTGCTGCTGGCAACAGTGGCCAAAAGAGTGTTTAGTATCTCTGCCCAGCCTGGCACGAGAGGCCAAAATGGTGTTTAGCATCTCTACTGCTGGCAACAGTGGCCAAAAGAGTGTTTAGTATCTCTGCCCAGCCTGGCACAAGAGGCCAAATGTGTGTTTAGCATCTCTACTGCTGGCAACAGTGGCCAAAAGAGTGTTTAGTATCTCTGCCCAGCCTGGCACGAGAGGCCAAATGTGTGTTTAGCATCTCTGCTGCTGGCAACAGTGGCCAAAAGAGTGTTTAGTATCTCTGCCCAGCCTGGCACGAGAGGCCAAATGTGTGTTTAGCATCTCTGCTGCTGGCAACAGTGGCCAAAAGAGTGTTTAGTATCTCTGCCCAGCCTGGCACGAGAGGCCAAATGTGTGTTTAGCATCTCTGCTGCTGGCAACAGTGGCCAAAAGAGTGTTTAGCATCTCTGCTGCTGGCAACAGTGGCCAAAAGAGTGTTTAGTATCTCTGCCCAGCCTGGCACGAGAGGCCAAATGTGTGTTTAGCATCTCTGCTGCTGGCAACAGTGGCCAAAAGAGTGTTTAGTATCTCTGCCCAGCCTGGCACGAGAGGCCAAAATGGTGTTTAGCATCTCTACTGCTGGCAACAGTGGCCAAAAGAGTGTTTAGTATCTCTGCCCAGCCTGGCACAAGAGGCCAAATGTGTGTTTAGCATCTCTGCTGCTGGCAACAGTGGCCAAAAGAGTGTTTAGTATCTCTGCCCAGCCTGGCACGAGAGGCCAAAATGGTGTTTAGCATCTCTACTGCTGGCAACAGTGGCCAAAAGAGTGTTTAGTATCTCTGCCCAGCCTGGCACAAGAGGCCAAATGTGTGTTTAGCATCTCTGCTGCTGGCCTCTCCAGGCACCATCGTATGAGCCTGAAGCCCCAGACTGGCCAATCACGTCTTTCTAAAAATTAATTCAAAGGCACTAATAAGTCCATTTTAATTTAATTTGCGTTTTAATTCTAAGTATGTCACAGTCTTATATGCACAATTTATAGACTATAATGATTCAATACAAGGAAATGTTGTTTAAATGCTGAGGGCTTTATGTCCTTACCATCCTATTGTGTCACACTTCAAAATACTTCTCATTGTTTTTCTTTGTAGGCTTTAGCCTTAAAACAATTGAAATAATATAGCCTAAATAATTCATTTCTGTTCCTTCTTAGGCTCCATGTCTGGCTCCTATTTAGAGTATTGTTGTGCTGTTTAATATGTCATGTAGCCTATTTGAAATGATGTTCGCTTCTTACATTTATCTTTCGTGTTCATTCAAATACTGTTCTTTAAAATCCATATGGATTTGGTAAGTCCAAGTAGTCACAGAAATAGATGGGTATAGGTTCAAATGTGAATTTATTGAACAGAGCGGTATTTAGTGGAGGACATGGAGCTCAAGAGCGGTGAGCTGTGAGGGGTGAGCGGTGAGCGGTGAGGGGTGAGGGGTGAGCTGTGAGGGGTGAGCGGTGAGCGGTGAGGGGTGAGGGGTGAGCGGTGAGGGGTGAGCTGTGAGGGGTGAGCTGTGAGGGGTGAGCTGTGAGGGGTGAGCTGTGAGGGTGAGCTGTGAGGGGTGAGCTGTGAGGGGTGAGCTGTGAGGGGTGAGCGGTGAGTGGTGAGCGGTGAGGGGTGAGCTGTGAGGGGTGAGCTGTGAGGGGTGAGCGGTGAGCGGTGAGCGGTGAGGGGTGAGCGGTGAGGGGTGAGCTGTGAGGGGTGAGCTGTGAGGGGTGAGCGGTGAGCGGTGAGGGGTGAGCGGTGAGCTGTGAGGGGTGAGCGGTGAGCGGTGAGGGGTGAGCTGTGAGCGGTGAGCTGTGAGGGGTGAGCTGTGAGGGGTGAGCGGTGAGCTGTGAGGGGTGAGGGTGAGGTGAGCTGTGAGGGGTGAGCTGTGAGGGGTGAGCGGTGAGGGGTGAGCTGTGAGGGGTGAGCGGTGAGGGGTGAGCGGTGAGGGGTGAGCTGTGAGGGGTGAGCTGTGAGGGGTGAGCTGTGAGGGGTGAGCTGTGAGGGGTGAGCTGTGAGGGTTGAGCGGTGAGCGGGATTTCCAACTGCTCAACTCTGCTCACATGCTCTGGTGGCCACACACGACTCCCAACACCATCATTAAGTTTGCAGACGACACGACGGCGGTAGGCCTTATCACCGACGACGATGAGACGGCCTACAGGGAGAAGGTCAACAATATCTCCTTCAACGTCAACAAGACAAAGGAGCTGATTGTGGACTACAGGAAACTGAGGGCCGACCAACCACATCAATAGGGCTGTAGTGGAGCAGGTTGAGAGCTTCAAGTTCCTCTGTGTCCACATCACTAAGGAATTATCATGGCCCACACACACCAACACAGTCTTAAAGAGAGCACTACTATGCCTCTTTTCCCTTAGGAGGCTGAAAAGTTTTGGCATGGGCCCCAGATCCTCAAAAAGTCATAAAGTTGCACCGTTGAGGACATCTTGACTGGCTGCATCACTGCTCGGTATGGCAACTGCTTGGCATCAGACCACAAGGCATTACAGAGGGTAGTGCGTACAGCCCAGAACATCACTGAGGCCGAGCTCCTTGCCCTCCAGGACCTCTATACCAGGTTGTGTTAGAGGAAGGCCCAAAAAATAGTCAGAGCCTCCAGCTACCCAAGTCATAGACTGTTCTCTCTGCTATCACACGGCAAGCGGTACCGATGCACCTAGTCTGGAACCAACAGGACCCTGAACAGCTTCTACCCCCAAACCATAAGACCGCTAAATTATTAGTTAAATAGTAACCAATAGTTACCCGGTCTATCTGCATTGACCCTTTTCGCACTCTTTTGACTGATCACATACAAGGCTATGACACGCCCGCTCCCGCTCCTGTCTGGCGCTTGAGGGCGCCAGGCTGCCCATCATTACGCACACCTGTCACAACCGTTACGCGCATCAGTGCTTCATTGGACTCACCTGGGCTCCATCACTTTATTGATTGCCTCCTATTTATCTGTCTGTTCCTCAGTTTGATCCCTGTGTCAACATTATTGTCGTTATGTTTCCCCTGTCCAGACGCTGTCCTTGTTTGTTTCATGTCGGTTATTTATTAAATGTTCACTTCCTCTACTTGCTTCTCATCTTCCAGCGTCTGTCCCTACAGTTACTGTTTATTTTCTATCCTGTTGCCTAGTAACTTTATCCCTACCTATATGTACATATCTACCTCAATCACCTCGTTCCCCTGCACATGGACTCAGTTCTGGTACCCGGTGTATATAGACAAGTTATCATTACTCATTGTGTATTTATTGTATATAGACAAGTTATCATTACTCATTGTGTATTTAAGAAGCATTTCACTGTTAGTCTACACCTGTTGATTATGAAGAATGTGACACATACAGTTTGATTTGATGTTCCCCACTGAGCACTACCGGCCACCACAGTGTCCTGGCTACCTGGCTACCACCAACGAACAGCCAATGTCATAGTTCACCAGAGTTCACAATATGACACGCCATTACACATCACTTTTAAGCCATGGTAATGTAAGGCCCTGTCTTTTTCCATCGCATGTCTTTGTATGCCAGTGACAGTGGTAAGGAGGTCCATTCTCCCTTAACCAAAAGGACTGGTCACAGGGAGAATCACAGGGAGCTCTGAAATCACGGTCCTCAGTAAAACCACGTCCTCTTCTGAACAGGGTGGCAGCAGGGTTGCGGTCCAGGGCCTCGACCACACAGAGCCGCACATAGAACCCGGTTTCCTCTGGATCAAAGGCTAACCGGGCCCCCAGGGATCCTGCTGTCTATATCTAGTTACTAATCTACAGGCCCTGACTCTGACCGGTGGCCCAACAAGCAGGGTAGGCTTCGCTAGGTTGCGGTAAAGACTGCAACCAGAGAAAATCCACCCCAGCTGGGCAGCCCCTGGGAACCAGATAGAGGGAGAGATGGATGGAAGGAGGGAAAGAGGAAGAGGGAAAGACAGGGAGAGACAGAGAGGGGGCAGAGAGTTGGGAGGGTAGCGAGAAAGGGAAGGATGAAAAGAGGGATGGATAGAGAGAGAGAAAAGGACCTAGAAAAAGAAGGAAAGAGACAGAGATGCTGTTTAGAACGAGTGGTCAGGAGATGCTGAGCGGTGTGGTTGTATCGCGGCCACTCAACCGCTGTGGTTTTCTAGAATCAGATAATTCTATCCACTAAGGAAGTTTTGACCTGGAGAGGAACAAAGACTCTGTACAGGAAAGGTATGCTTACTTCTTCATAAAGGAAACAAAATTAGCAAACCAACTCAGTGGGAGGTTGTTTCTGTTTCATTCACCGGAGAAACACGTCGCCTGAAACACGTCGCCTGAAACACGTCGCCTGGTATAAAAAGTACATTTTCTCAAACAGAAATGATAAACTATGCTTCCTATGAATTGGCTACTGCCCGTTGTTCGTACAATCCCATAATAATGGACAACCGGGGGCCATTGTTCAACATGTTCCAGGTTACTTTAGTCTGCACGCCCACCACATCATACGAGCATATCATTCCCCGTTGAGAAGTTGTGTACGGAAGTGTGATACAACACGTATTAACCTCACCGCGTGAAGAGAGGATCAACTCCAGTTCAATAGGGACTATAGGGATTTGTGTCTTTATCACGCTGGTCCTGTGTTTTATCTGTGTGATAACTGTTATCTCTGACACCTCTCTGTAGAGGAACAGTCAAGCGAAGAGTTGTTCATCTTCCTGATAAAAACCATACACTTTGTCTCCATATTTAGTCTCTCTATTTCTTACCTTCTCTTTTCTTTCTTTGACTCTTTCTCCCAGTCTCTCTCTCAATTCAATCTCTCTCTCTCTCTTTTCTCTCTCTGTCTGTTTCTCTTCTGTGTCTCTTCTCGTTCTCTTTTTCTCGCTCTCCCCTCATTTTATCTCTCTCCCTCTCTCACAGACTACCTTTCTCTCTCCCTCTCTCTCTTTCCCTACCACTCTATCTCTCACACAAACGTTCTCTCTCTCTCTTTCCCCACCACTCTATCTCTCACACAAACATTCCCTCTCTCTCTTTCCCTACCACTCTATCTCTCACACAAACGTTCTCTCTCTCTCTTTCCCCACCTCTCTATCTCACACAAACGTTCCCTCTCTCTCTTGCTCTCCCTGCATCAACCTCCCACCTCTCTGGTGTAATGCCAATGTATTCAGCCAGACCTCCCCAGAGTACCTAAATACAGGCAGGTAAATTATTGCGGTAGGGCGGCTGGCTGGCGCTATACTCTCCTTCTCACTCTCTCTCTCTCTCTCTCTCTCTCTCTCTCTCTCTCTCTCTCTCTCTCTCTCTCTCTCTCTCTCTCTCTCTCTCTCTCTCTCTCTCTCTCTCTCTCTCTCTCTCTCCTCTCTCTCTCTCTCTCTCTCTCTCTCTCTCTCTCTCTCTCTCTCTCTCTCTCCATCTCTCTCTCTCTCTCCCTCTCTCTCTCTCTCTCTCCATCTCTCTCTCTCCATCTCTCTCTATCCCTATATCTCCCCCTCTTTCTCCCTCAGGCGGGTTTGTCAGTGTTCATTGTTGAAATTGGACACATGCTCGTCTATCGGCTCGCCGCTGTGAAATATTCAATCTTCTCATTTGATTTGGACTGTAATTATGTCGTAAAAACAAACTAACTGTGAAGCCTGTGGCCTGCCAGTGTGATCTAATTTCATCAAGTGCAGGCTGATTTAATTATAGACTATAGACAGTATTCACCTTCCCATCCTACCATCAGCCCTCTTTCACTGGGCCTGGCTGGGCAGTCTGCCTCGTCTACTGTTTCTTTAAGCCATCACATTCTTTTATTGTGAGTTAATCCCACGGCAAATAGTGTTGTTGGTGATGTGATGAGATGACTCAGGTGGAAGACCTGCTTGGAGCCATGTGTTGAGATGACTGTGGGTGGAGGAGCTGTTGGTGATGTGATGAGACGACTGGGGTGAAATACCTGCTTGGAGTGATGTGCTGAGATGACTGTGGGTGGAGGACCTGCTTGGAGCCATGTGTTGAGATGACTGTGGGTGGAGGACCTGCTTGGAGCCATGTGCTGAGATGACTGTGGGTGGAGGAGCTGTTGGTAATGTGTTGAGATGACTGTGGGTTGAGGAGCTGTTGGTGATGTGATGAGATGACTGGGGTGAAAGACCTGCTTGGAGTGATGTGCTGAGATGACTGTGGGTGGAGGACCTGCTTGGAGCCATGTGTTGAGATGACTGTGGGTAGAAGACCTGCTTGGAGCCATGTGTTGAGATGACTGTGGGTAGAAGACCTGCTTGGAGCCATGTGTTGAGATGACTGCGGGTGGAAGACCTGCTTGGAGCCATGTGTTGAGATGACTGCGGGTGGAAGACCTGCTTGGAGCCATGTGTTGAGATGACTGCGGGTGGAAGACCTGCTTGCAGCCATGTGTTGAGATGACTGCGGGTGGAAGACCTGCTTGGAGCCATGTGTTGAGATGACTGCGGGTGGAAGACCTGCTTGGAGCCATGTGTTGAGATGACTGCGGGTGGAAGACCTGCTTGGAGCCATGTGTTGAGATGACTGGGTAGAAGACCTGCTTGGAGCCATGTGTTGAGATGACTGCGGGTGGAAGACCTGCTTGGAGCCATGTGTTGAGATGACTGCGGGTGGAAGACCTGCTTGGAGCCATGTGTTGAGATGACTGGGTGGAAGACCTGCTTGGAGCGATGTGTTGAGATGACTGTGGGTGGAGGAGCTGTTGGTGATGTGATGAGACGACTGGGGTGAAATACCTGCTTGGAGTGATGTGCTGAGATGACTGTGGGTGGAGGACCTGCTTGAAGCCATGTGTTGAGATGACTGTGGGTGGAGGACCTGCTTGGAGCCATGTGCTGAGATGACTGTGGGTGGAGGAGCTGTTGGTAATGTGTTGAGATGACTGTGGGTTGAGGAGCTGTTGGTGATGTGATGAGATGACTGGGGTGAAAGACCTGCTTGGAGTGATGTGCTGAGATGACTGTGGGTGGAGGACCTGCTTGGAGCCATGTGTTGAGATGACTGTGGGTAGAAGACCTGCTTGGAGCCATGTGTTGAGATGACTGTGGGTAGAAGACCTGCTTGGAGCCATGTGTTGAGATGAATGCGGGTGGAAGACCTGTTTGGAGCCATGTGTTGAGATGACTGCGGGTGGAAGACCTGCTTGGAGCCATGTGTTGAGATGACTGCGGGTGGAAGACCTGCTTGCAGCCATGTGTTGAGATGACTGCGGGTGGAAGACCTGCTTGGAGCCATGTGTTGAGATGACTGCGGGTGGAAGACCTGCTTGGAGCCATGTGTTGAGATGACTGCGGGTGGAAGACCTGCTTGGAGCCATGTGTTGAGATGACTGCGGGTGGAAGACCTGCTTGCAGCCATGTGTTGAGATGACTGCGGGTGGAAGACCTGCTTGGAGCCATGTGTTGAGATGACTGCGGGTGGAAGACCTGCTTGGAGCCATGTGTTGAGATGACTGGGTAGAAGACCTGCTTGGAGCCATGTGTTGAGATGACTGCGGGTGGAAGACCTGCTTGGAGCCATGTGTTGAGATGACTGCGGGTGGAAGACCTGCTTGGAGCCATGTGTTGAGATGACTGCGGGTGGAAGACCTGCTTGGAGCCATGTGTTGAGATGACTGCGGGTGGAAGACCTGCTTGGAGCCATGTGTTGAGATGACTGTGGGTAGAAGACCTGCTTGGAGCCATGTGTTGAGATGACTGCGGGTGGAAGACCTGCTTGGAGCCATGTGTTGAGATGACTGCGGGTGGAAGACCTGCTTGGAGCCATGTGTTGAGATGACTGGGTAGAAGACCTGCTTGGAGCCATGTGTTGAGATGACTGGGTAGAAGACCTGCTTGGAGCCATGTGTTGAGATGACTGCGGGTGGAAGACCTGCTTGGAGCCATGTGTTGAGATGACTGCGGGTGGAAGACCTGCTTGGAGCCATGTGTTGAGATGACTGCGGGTGGAAGACCTGCTTGGAGCCATGTGTTGAGATGACTGGGTAGAAGACCTGCTTGGAGCCATGTGTTGAGATGACTGCGGGTGGAAGACCTGCTTGGAGCCATGTGTTGAGATGACTGGGTGGAAGACCTGCTTGGAGCCATGTGTTGAGATGACTGGGTGGAAGACCTGCTTGGAGCCATGTGTTGAGATGACTGTGGGTAGAAGACCTGCTTGGAGCCATGTGTTGAGATGACTGGGTAGAAGACCTGCTTGGAGCCATGTGTTGAGATGACTGGGTGGAAGACCTGCTTGGAGCCATGTGTTGAGATGACTGGGTGGAAGACCTGCTTGGAGCCATGTGTTGAGATGACTGCGGGTGGAAGACCTGCTTGGAGCCATGTGTTGAGATGACTGCGGGTAGAAGACCTGCTTGGAGCCATGTGTTGAGATGACTGGGTGGAAGACCTGCTTGGAGCCATGTGTTGAGATGACTGGGTGGAAGACCTGCTTGGAGCCATGTGTTGAGATGACTGCGGGTGGAAGACCTGCTTGGAGCCATGTGTTGAGATGACTGGGTGGAAGACCTGCTTGGAGCCATGTGTTGAGATGACTGGGTGGAAGACCTGCTTGGAGCCATGTGTTGAGATGACTGCGGGTGGAAGACCTGCTTGAAGCCATGTGTTGAGATGACTGGGTGGAAGACCTGCTTGGAGCGATGTGTTGAGATGACTGTGGGTGGAGGAGCTGTTGGTGATGTGATGAGACGACTGGGGTGAAATACCTGCTTGGAGTGATGTGCTGAGATGACTGTGGGTGGAGGACCTGCTTGGAGCCATGTGTTGAGATGACTGTGGGTGGAGGACCTGCTTGGAGCCATGTGCTGAGATGACTGTGGGTGGAGGACCTGTTTGGAGCCATGTGTTGAGATGATGTGGGTTGAGATGACTGTGGGTTGAGGAGCTGTTGGTGATGTGATGAGATGACTGGGGTGAAAGACCTGCTTGGAGCCATGTGTGCTGAGATGACTGTGGGTGGAGACCTGCTTGGAGCCATGTGTTGAGATGACTGTGGGTAGAAGACCTGCTTGGAGCCATGTGTTGAGATGACTGTGGGTGGAAGACCTGCTTGGAGCCATGTGTTGAGATGACTGCGGGTGGAAGACCTGCTTGGAGCCATGTGTTGAGATGACTGCGGGTGGAAGACCTGCTTGGAGCCATGTGTTGAGATGACTGCGGGTGGAAGACCTGCTTGGAGCCATGTGTTGAGATGACTGCGGGTGGAAGACCTGCTTGGAGCCATGTGTTGAGATGACTGCGGGTGGAAGACCTGCTTGGAGCCATGTGTTGAGATGACTGGGTAGAAGACCTGCTTGGAGCCATGTGTTGAGATGACTGCGGGTGGAAGACCTGCTTGGAGCCATGTGTTGAGATGACTGCGGGTGGAAGACCTGCTTGGAGCCATGTGTTGAGATGACTGGGTGGAAGACCTGCTTGGAGCCATGTGTTGAGATGACTGCGGGTGGAAGACCTGCTTGGAGCCATGTGTTGAGATGACTGCGGGTGGAAGACCTGCTTGGAGCCATGTGTTGAGATGACTGCGGGTGGAAGACCTGCTTGGAGCCATGTGTTGAGATGACTGCGGGTGGAAGACCTGCTTGGAGCCATGTGTTGAGATGACTGTGGGTGGAAGACCTGCTTGGAGCCATGTGTTGAGATGACTGCGGGTGGAAGACCTGCTTGGAGCCATGTGTTGAGATGACTGTGGGTGGAAGACCTGCTTGGAGCCATGTGTTGAGATGACTGCGGGTGGAAGACCTGCTTGGAGCCATGTGTTGAGATGACTGCGGGTGGAAGACCTCCTTGGAGACATGTGTTGAGATGACTGCGGGTGGAAGACCTGCTTGGAGCCATGTGTTGAGATGACTGCGGGTGGAAGACCTGCTTGGAGCCATGTGTTGTGATGACTGTGGGTAGAAGACCTGCTTGGAGCCATGTGTTGAGATGACTGCAGGTGGAAGACCTGCTTGGAGCCATGTGTTGAGATGACTGCGGGTGGAAGACCTGCTTGGAGCCATGTGTTGAGATGACTGTGGGTAGAAGACCTGCTTGGAGCCATGTGTTGAGATGACTGCGGGTGGAAGACCTGCTTGGAGCCATGTGTTGAGATGACTGTGGGTGGAAGACCTGCTTGGAGCCATGTGTTGATTTGACTGGGTAGAAGACCTGCTTGGAGCCATGTGTTGAGATGACTGCGGGTGGAAGACCTGCTTGGAGCCATGTGTTGAGATGACTGCGGGTGGAAGACCTGCTTGGAGCCATGTGTTGAGATGACTGCGGGTGGAAGACCTGCTTGGAGCCATGTGTTGAGATGACTGCGGGTGGAAGACCTGCTTGGAGCCATGTGTTGAGATGACTGGGTAGAAGACCTGCTTGGAGCCATGTGTTGAGATGACTGCGGGTGGAAGACCTGCTTGGAGCCATGTGTTGAGATGACTGGGTGGAAGACCTGCTTGGAGCCATGTGTTGAGATGACTGGGTGGAAGACCTGCTTGGAGCCATGTGTTGAGATGACCGCGGGTGGAAGACCTGCTTGGAGCCATGTGTTGAGATGACTGTGGGTAGAAGACCTGCTTGGAGCCATGTGTTGAGATGACTGGGTAGAAGACCTGCTTGGAGCCATGTGTTGAGATGACTGGGTGGAAGACCTGCTTGGAGCCATGTGTTGAGATGACTGGGTGGAAGACCTGCTTGGAGCCATGTGTTGAGATGACTGCGGGTGGAAGACCTGCTTGGAGCCATGTGTTGAGATGACTGCGGGTAGAAGACCTGCTTGGAGCCATGTGTTGAGATGACTGGGTGGAAGACCTGCTTGGAGCCATGTGTTGAGATGACTGGGTGGAAGACCTGCTTGGAGCCATGTGTTGAGATGACTGGGTGGAAGACCTGCTTGGAGCCATGTGTTGAGATGACTGTGGGTAGAAGACCTGCTTGGAGCCATGTGTTGAGATGACTGGGTAGAAGACCTGCTTGGAGCCATGTGTTGAGATGACTGGGTGGAAGACCTGCTTGGAGCCATGTGTTGAGATGACTGGGTGGGAAGACCTGCTTGGAGCCATGTGTTGAGATGACTGTGGGTAGAAGACCTGCTTGGAGCCATGTGTTGAGATGACTGCGGGTGGAAAACCTGCTTGGAGCTTTGACACTAGTTCACATCCTGGGAACGGGGTGGAAATGTGCAGTTTTGTGATTGAGATGATGTCTTTTTGTTTATGATATAGGTGTGCGTACGTTGATGCATGTGTGATAATCATATGTTTTTCATAGAACCGAGGTAGTACGACCTGGAGAATATCTACTGACAGTAAAGAAATTATTGTAGTCACTTATGGTTGTTTAAAGTTTCTGTGTGTAAAGACGGGAGACGTTACCCAGACTCCTTTGACAAGTTGCTAATAGGCTGGAAAATGTTTTCTTTAAGCCCATATACAAGCCTTACTTCAACAGATTTTTTTTTTTAACCAAAACTTTACAGCTACTCATAAATAGTTAGCCACTGTAGCTAAAGTATTTATTGTGGCCACAAAAAAATCAATTCATCCGTTCTACTTTATCTTCGGAGAGAGCTACATAAAAGTGTCTGAAAAAAACACAACTTACTTCTAGGAACAAGACTATCTCTCAAGTGTTATAGATATCGGAGATGTTATCTTTGCATTTTATGAGCAAATTACTTCCTTCTACACGCTGCCTTGTCTTTGTAATCTGTTTTTTTATGGTCCAACATCTTAATCCGGGTTTGCTGGGCTCTATATTTACCACATGGTTCAGTTAAAGCAGCTCTTTATTCAATCTGTTTTGCTGAAGCGTTACAGATTCCATGATAGAAAATGTAAAGGTAATTTCCGATTGAGCCGACATAGGCAGCGTTTACCGTGAATACCGTCTACGCCTTCAAAAATGTAAATCACGCTGTAACTACTTCCACACAGGTGGAAGAGATTGTGTCATCTATAGCTGTATTATAGATCTCACCGCAGAGCCCCATGGTCCTTCTGTAGCTCAGTTGGTAGAGCATGGCGCTTGAAACGCCAGGGTAGTGGGTTCGATCCCCGGGACCACCCATACGTAGAATGTATGCACACATGACTGTAAGTCGCTGTAAGTCGCTTTGGATAAAAGCGTCTGCTAAATGGCATTTATTATTTATTTATTTATATCTTATTGGCTGCTAAATCAGCCAATAAACTCATCTCTGAAGCCAATATATGTTTCTAACACTTCTACAGGTTGAAGATCATCTGCAGATTAGTATTATTTACTGGTAGCTATTGGAGTGAATCCTAACTTCCAGTGAAACGTATCATTAATCTCTTATTGACCTTAGTTAAATAACTAAGAGGAAAAAAATCTGGGGAAAAGGTGGAAACTGGGATTCCCCCCCCCCAACTGGGATCCCCCCAACTGGGATTCACCCCCCCCCCATTATGAGCACATAATCCCCCATCGTGTAGACTTCAGAATCATACATCACACTATTTATCTGCAACATTATATTCAGAACGTTGCACCCACCTGAACACACCCCTCTGGTTTACCAAGCATTTCCTGGTGCCACCTTATTAGTCTTCCCCCCTTTCATGTTGAGGGCTCAGTTATTGTGTGGTGGAGTAGCAACTTAAGTATTCATCCTCTCCTCCTCTCCACCTCCATCATTGTCTTTGGTGAAAGTCCCCACCTGTCTGGCTAATAAGACCTTGCATGGCCTTTCAGGAAATAAGGAAATGAAGCCCAAAGGGGTCACCAGGGGTCACGTAGGTTCAAGTGTTCTAGTAACAGATAGTGGATAACTGAAGATGTCCCACTCAGGTCATTTACCATTGAAAAAAATGATCAGGTCCGGTCTGCTTAACATGGTGGCTCTCTCCCATAGGCACCAATACATTAGCAGCTGGGTCTGGTCTGCTTAACATGGTGGCTCTCTCCCATAGGCACCAATACATTAGCAGCTGGGTCTGGTCTGCTTAACATGGTGGCTCTCTCCCATAGGCACCGATACATTAGCAGCTGGGTCTGGTCTGCTTAACATGGTGGCTCTCTCCCATAGGCACCAATACATTAGCAGCTGGGTCTGGTCTGCTTAACATGGTGGCTCTCTCCCATAGGCACCGATACATTAGCAGCTGGGTCTGGTCTGCTTAACATGGTGGCTCTCTCCCATAGGCACCGATACATTAGCAGCTGGGTCTGGTCTGCTTAGTTCATTGACTGTTTATGGACCTGAAAAAAGTTGAGAGTGGGATGTTTCAATCAACCATCACTAGAGATAGGGTTAATCACATGTATTAACCAGTGGCTATTTGTGCTATAAAGAATTATAATCGTGTCAGTATATTGGGATTTATAGCGTCACATTGATGGCAGATGTTATACCTGCATACTAGCCTTGTTTATACCTGGTTCTAACATGCGTCCTTTGTCCGGATCTTGTCCACATTCTGATTGCGACCACATTTTTAGACGGGTGTAGATGATTAAAAGACTCGTTGTGATCATCCTGTCCACCTCCGGAGGTAGTCAGACACACATTGTGTCTGGATATCTCACAAGGTTAGGCAGATCTGGACAGAGACCACCATATAAACAATCATTATTCTGCCCTTTAAAAACCATTGACAGGTGACACCTTTAACTGATTACATCAATGTGCGAGTTACAATAAACAAATAAATATTATTTTGAAAGAATAGCTGTGAAATAATTTGCATAAAGGAAAGGGACCAGGAAATCTGGTCACAATGCAGACACAGTGGATGGATAACAGACATATTTTAATACCGTGTGTGTAGACACATTTCTGGAAATGTGGACGCAATCAGAATAAAGACAAGATCAGGATAAAGAACCCATGTAGGCACCAGGTATAAACGGGGCTACTGAGGGCAACAGTTTTAAGCACCAGTCATGAGACATTCAACATAACTACTGGGAGTTATTGTCAAATAAACAACTAAAGATGCAACAATGGTAAAGTAAAAGATGCTAATGTTATTAGTAATAGTGATATTAATGTTAATAACTACTTCAGATGTTATTAGTAATAGTGATATTAATGTTAATAACTACTTCAGATGTTATTAGTAATAGTGATATTAATGTTAATAACTACTTCAGATGTTATTAGTAATAGTGATATTAATGTTAATAAATACTTCAGATGTTATTAGTAATAGTGATATTAATGTTAATAAATACTTCAGATGTTAGCAGTGTTGGCGATATTAATGTTAATAAATACTTCAGATGTTAGCAGTAATGGTGATATTAATGTTAATAAATACTTCAGATGTTAGCAGTGTTGGTGATATTAATGTTAATAAATACTTCAGATGGGCAATTGCAACATTTATTGGATTTGTTGACTTTCTTTTCAACACATTACAAAAATACATATATGTTCAAAACAGCCGACGTTACTGCTGCTGCTTTGAAACTACTTATTTTTCACAACAATCCCTCAAAAAAGAAAAAGAAAAAAAGATTTTTGTACAAAGAGCAAAAGTCATGAAAGTTGAAAATGTGTTCAAATTTAAATTTTAAGTGCCATCACAAGAATTTCAACCAATCATGAGAAGAAAAAAAAATATTGTCCATGAACGCCTCCTAAAACTGATTTTCTCAAATTAAAAAAATACAAATAAAAACATTTCTCCCATAACCCATTGCAGAATCCCAATCCCAAAATTCCTCTGATATTCTGGATGATTTCTAATTTAAATGTTGTTTTTTTAAATCCATATTAGGATAGATTTACCAAATAAATTGACTTTAAACATTTGAATCAAATCACAATTGGGTTGGGAAGGTAAAATAGGCAGAATGTTGGAACCATTTGTTTTTAAAAACACAGCATCATTTATCAATATTACAAAGACACTGTGTATCGTCATACAGTGAGCAAGAAATTATACGCAACTACTCATGTAAATCTACTTAATAAAATCCCTCCACCATCATAACCATACAATGCTCGTTATGGTCAAAACATAGAAGAAAAGAATACTTTGTTATTGTTTAAAACACAGAGGATTTCATCATTAATTACTTCAAACACTGTAAGCATTATTCTGGTACTGAATGTTCTTGTATGAGATATCATTCTGGTACTGAATGTTCTTGTATGAGAGGACTAGTTATGTTTTACGAGTCTGTCTTCCTGGTTCCTCAATGCGATTAAAATAACTCTCTAGCATCCATATTTTGGATGGAGTTTATGAAGCTTGTTCAGAAGTTGGAATTGTAGGTTTCTCCTCTCCACTGTCTCAATTGCAATAATAACAGTTATTATAGTTATTATCAACTTTGTTCTGAAGTGAGAATTGATTTTTTTTAAACATATTTTTATTGGAATACACTGAAGATGTACTCTTACTGAATATCAACATGTGTTTTCCCCAAACGCATGTCTCTATGGTATCTATACCTGTTCAGTCAGTCGCATATATTATGATAACTAATCTATTCCATTTCCACACGCTGATCTGAAATAGAGGACCATTATGAGATGAGTGTTTTGTGTAAGAATCTGATTTCTGTCAACAAGATGATGATGAATAGGAAGGTTTTCATTCGAGAGCACACCCATGTCCAATTGCCTAAACACACACAGCACATTTCAAACAGGCTGTGTGAAGTGATATCTTTGAGGTGAGGTGATTATCTCTATTGAAGATGGTTGTATTAAGGGAAGATGTGGCCTCAATCTTCCCTAATATTGGTCCTCTTTCTCTCTCTCTGATGTCCTTGGTATTAGATTTGACCAGTAGATATGCATTTGGGTTAAAACACACTTTTCATATGCTTTCAATTTCATTTGAATGACTTTGATCCTTGCTTGGGTCTCTCTCTCTCTCTCTTTCATTCTATGTCTCTCTCCCTCTCTCCCTCTATCCCCTCTCCATTTTCTCTATTTCAATTTTTCATTTTCTACCTCAAGAATGATCCAATCAGATCTCAAGGTCGTTTGGCCATCAGTCTAACTGCTGTGCTGGACATTATTACCATAACTCAATGTAACTCAAATGGGCTTTTTTAGATTCATTCAAGGATGAGCCATCCTCATTCCACGCAGCTGAAAATCACAAATTGTAAATCCCTAAAAGTCACGAACGCCACGTACAGTGTCTTCACAAATCTGTTATTGGGCGTTAAACCCCCATATCGCTTTGTGAAGCAAAATGAACAACCCCCACCTTTTCCTTTTCAAAGCTGCTCTACTAATACATGAACGCTGAGTTAGTGAACTGTGAAAGCAGGCAGGCAGATTGAGGCTTAGAGCACACAGTGGAGAAACACAGGCATTGATATGAATTCCATTCTGAGACCGTTTTGCTGAATCCTGAGGGGATCAGAACTCACCCTGGGCGACGAGAACACTACTGTTCAGGAATTCCCCAGAAGGAACAATGAAATGATTCTAGAAGTGGAATGTACAGTACAATGTAGAATGTTTAAAAGTTTAACTTAACAAATTGGTTTTGATGAAGCTTTATCAAGTGTCAAGAGGGTGTAAGGGACATTGCCACTATGTGGTTCAAATGTAAACAGTATGACCATAGGAAGGAAGCACTATTGAGAGGACCTGTATTGCAATTATCTAGTGAATGGTTGCAATAACAATGTATATTATTCAGAAGTTAAATAACAGCCACAGATCTTTGACTGTTTTAGTTAGAGTGGACATTCCGAATGTAAAATATGAGGCTCGTATACATTTACTTTCTGTTATTAAAGAAAATCGAATATTTACATAATGTTTGATGAAATAAAACGGTTTACTCTTCCCAAAACATCCACACACATAGCGTTTTATAGGACTGTTCTCCTTTCCACATTTACTACAGCAAGTTTGAACTGATATATCTTAAATATTCCCATGGTGATTTAATCCTGCATCTAAGGAGTTCATGTCAATGTCTGCAACCGCTATTTATGTCCCCGGCGAATATTGGGAATGTGGGGACTGGATTGCATCATCATAATAACACATGCAGATATTAAAAAATTATAGTTTGTGTAAAATTGGCTGTAATCTATTCAGACTTTTAAAACATCAACATTTGGTTTTTTTTGAAATCCTAAAATGTAAATTCTGTTGTCATAGTGACATTCAGTGCTTGATGTCAGAGATGTTGACCTAATACGATATTAATAATACAGATAAAAAATAAATAATTGCTATCATAATTTAAGAAGTTTACTCATTTACTTATAGTTTCCTTAAAGGAATTGTTTTTAATTAACAAATCAAAATTAAAATTGTTTTTCTAATCAAGTGTGACCTGTTTCAAGTTGTGTTTTTTAGAAGAAAAAAAAATTCAGCATATTTTTTTTTAACTTACTAGCTAGCTACCTAATTCCCTATAAAACCCCACAAAGATGTACCTGCACATGCCCAATATCTTTACAAAACTCCAATAAATACAGACATTATTGCACAGTAGAAAGGCTCAATGGATTCCGAAAATGATAAAATCCTCAGATAGATCAATAGTTGGCAGGAAACTAAAGGTTTCTAGAAACATCCCATGTTTCCCTTTGTTATATTTCTCAGTTGGCAGTTTGTGACAAAAAGAACAAACAAAAACAGAATTACGTACATTAAATTGTCCCAAAAATATTCAAGAAGATGAAAGATTATCCAGCCAAGCCCCGTGTTGAAGTCCTGTAAGTGTTCATTCAGAATGAGTCTGAGGTGTTAGACTAGCCTAAGCTTTAGCCTAGCGTAACCTAGCCTCTCTCAGCCTCCTCCAGTTTGACGTCGCTGGCCATCAAGTGTTCCCCGTGCCACTTCTTCATGTGTTTCTCCAGGGTGCTGTAGACGCTGAAGGGCATGTGGCAGATGTCACAGCGGTACACCTCCTTCCCAAACTGCCCGTGGGTCTTCATGTGGCGTGTTAGCTTGGAGCTCTGTGCGCAGGCGTAGCTGCACAGGTCACACTTGTAGGGCCTCTCTCCCGTGTGGCTGCGCCGGTGCACCGTCAGGTTGCTGCAGTTCTTGAATATCTTCCCACAGTACTCGCAGGTGTCGCTCCGTCGGCTCTCCTTACTAGGTGGTCGACCCGGCCCGGGACCCCGCAGGAGGTGAGGGGTGGAGCTGCCGCTGCGGCCCGATGTGCCCACTCCCTCCAGGAATTCCCCAGGAGAGGTGGAGAAGCGGAGGGAACCCGTTTCGGAGGAGGAGTGCTCTGAGGAGGTGGCGAAGGGGGACTGGTGGGCGTCACTGAAGCCGTGGAGGAAAGGTTCTCTGATGAAGTGGCGTGAAGCGGCGTAACCTGCCAGGAGCTGGGAGTACATGTTCTCTGGGGAGATGAGGGTCGGAGCCGCGGGGAGCTCCAACTCCTTCTCCACCTTCACATCAAATAGAACGAAATTAAAGTTTATTTACACTGAATTTAACAAATCTAAACCCAGTAAAACAATACAACTAGATAAGAGAAAAATTATGTACTTCTTTCAGCAGTCTAAACGTCTGTTTTATAGTATTGGAAACAGTTGTGTAAACGACAAAACATAAGAAAACATAAAAACACAAGTTATTTAAAAAGAATAAAAGTCACTTAAAGGAGTAGCTAAAAGGGGGTTCTTACCTTGATTCTCTTGTTGGAGGGGTTGGGGCTGGTGATGGGGGTGGGCCGGCGGTGGAACAGTCCAGTGAAGGAATCTTCTGACCCACTAATCCTTCCGTTCATCAAGGGCCTCTCCTCTCTTTCAATCTCTCTCTCTCTGTCCATCGCTCTGCCCATCGCCCTGTCCAACGCTCGCTCTCTGTCCCGCTCAATCTCCATCTCCCCCCTCCCTGCATCTCCCCCCTCTCTCGACTCTCTATTAGGCTGCCTCTCCCTATCCAGACTCATGGTCTTCTTGGAAGGGGCCAGCCTCAGGTGATTGTCCAGGTGGTTGTATGGGTGCATGATACCCACCCCTCCGGTCTCCGTCACTCTATCCCCACCATGAGGCTTCTCGTCTGGGGAAGGCCTCGACCCGTTCTCCCTGTTCTTGTGGAACTCTGAGTCCATGCTCAGGTTAGACTCAGGCCTACTTAGGCCGTTCCTCATCTCCTCCTCATCCTCAATTTCTTCCTCCTCTTCTTCCTCTTCCTCATCCTCTTCCTCCTCCTCGTTGTCCATCCCCATTCT
Organism: Oncorhynchus gorbuscha; assembly: GCF_021184085.1. Classification (NCBI taxonomy): domain Eukaryota; kingdom Metazoa; phylum Chordata; class Actinopteri; order Salmoniformes; family Salmonidae; genus Oncorhynchus; species Oncorhynchus gorbuscha. The sequence goes on from NC_060184.1 coordinate 10,666,707, forward strand.
TCCCTCCCCCTCTCTGCTCTTCTCCTCCCCCTCTCCTACCTCTCCTCTATTCTCCTGTTCAGGGGAGCTCCCCATGGAGCCTGACTTGTGTATGTGTGTCTTCATGTGTCTCTTCAGCTTGGAGGCTTGAGAACAGGCATGGTCACACAGATGACACTTGTAGGGCCTCTCTCCTGTGTGACTCCGTCTGTGGACTATCAGGTTGCTCTGGAACTTGAAGGTCTTTCCACAAAACTCACAGGACTTGGACTTGGCTTGGGCCTGGACCTGAATGAATGAATGAATGTATGAACAAATTAATTCTTAATTATCCCATAGGGGAAATGTCTTAGCAACATTACAGACAATTCTGTAATACATATAAGACATTACAATACATACATCAGCATATATCCCAGGACACACTGCACATACCTGGGCCTGGTTCTGGCCCTGGGGAGGAGTGGTGGCGTTTCCCTGAGGCGTGGGGGGCTGTGGGGGGTAGGTGAGGAACGGTGGGGGCTTGGAGCCCGACTGGAAGAGAGTTGGACTCAGCAGGCGGTGCATGGGGGGCACCCGGGTGGGCGATAGAGGAGGTGTAGGGCCTCCGTTGTTAGTATTGTTGCCAACCGCCAGCTCTCTGAGCCTTCTGGAGAAGTCCATGGAAGGAGGATCCATTGGGGTCAGACGCATCACCCTCTCGAAGGCACTGGGGTGCTGGAAGAGCAGGGGCCCCATCTCCTCTGGACCCAGGCGCTCCAGGAGGTGTCTGGGGGGCGGGGGTCTGACGAAGGGTGGGGTGGCAGGGAGCCGGGTGTCCAGATAGCCCGGAGGGGGACGGGGGTGGTGAGGGTGTTGGGGATGGTGTGGGTGGTGCTCCCTGAGTAGTGGCGCCGCCATTCGGAGGAGGTGGAAGGAGTTAGAGGTGTCCCCCAGGAAGGTTGGTAAGGGAGAACGAGGGAGGGAGTCTCCTCCACCCATGGGAGGGGGGAGGGCCATGCGAGGGGTGAGGGTGTAGTTGGAGGGGTGTGTGTCCAGATAGATGCGGATGCCGTGGGTGTGTTGGGCGTGCTGGAGCAGGAACCAGGCGCTGGTGAAGGTCTGTTTACAAGAGGTGCAAATGTAGCTGGACGGCTCATCTTTACCTGAGAAAGAGAGGGGGGGGGGTAGAAAAGGGAGCGAGAAAAAGGGAGCGATTGTAACATGAGAAGAATGTAGAAAGGAATGCATGACTGACTCACACTGTAATACAGTTTTGAATCACCTACATAACAACATAGGTATAATCAAAATACATACATTATCTTTTATATCTGGAATGACAGCAGATAAAATTAGGATCTCAATGACCTTTTCACACGACCCTGCTGTACACCAACATAACAACATGACGTGAGAGAGATATTGTATTCTATTCTCCCAGGACAGTCGACTTCATCACAGAGCTCCCACAGAGAGAATATCATATAATAACCTGAGTGAGGGAATATCATATGATAACCTGATTGAGAGAATATCATATAATAACCTGATTGAGAGAATATCATATAATAACCTGAGTGAGAGAATATCATATGATAACCTGAGTGAGAGAATATCATATAATAACCTGAGTGAGAGAATATCATATGATAACCTGAGTGAGAGAATGGTTAGTGTGATCTCCTCAGATAAACACATATGCATATATGAGCAATACGAACTATATGCAAACCAACCCGGGGCTACCTAGGGGCAGGATATTACTAACGTGTGTGTGTGTGTGTGTGTGCGTGCGTGCGCGTGCGTGCGCGTGTGCGTGCGTGCGTGTGTGTGTGTGCGTGTGTGTGTGTGTGTGTGTGTGTGTGTGTGTGTGTGTGTGTGTGTGTGTGTGTGTGTGTGTGTGTGTGTGTGTGTGTGTGTGTGTGTGTGTGTGTGTGTGTGTGTGTGTGTGTGTGTGTGTGTGTGTGTGTGTGTGTGTGTGTGTGTGTGTGTGTGTGTGTGTGTGTGTGTGTGTGTGTGTGTGTGTGTTTTGGTGTGGGGGAACGAAAGATATATGACAAGAGAGAGACAGAGAGAGGGAAATAAAGAGGGAGCTGAGAAAGGAAGAGAGAGAGGGAAACGCCTGCCTGGAGGTGACAGCATTCCCTCCCCCATATGGCCCCCTAGGCACAACTACGACAACATAACCAACAAAAACGGGTCACAACTCCTGCAGCTCTGTCGCAAGCTGGGTGTGTACAGTACATAGTCAATGGTACAGTGGGCTTTGAGGTGACTCCTCTGGTAGGTGCACCTATAGCTCATCTCTTGGCAGTAGTACTGTAGACTACTTTATCGTTGACCTCAAACCAGAGTCTCTCTCTCAGAGTGCCTACTTGAAACAGAGCAATATTCAATCATGAGGCATCAAAGCCAAAGGAACGGAATAATATTAAGAAACACTATAGATGGAAGGAAGGTAGTGTGGAAACCTACAGTGCCTTCCACTAATATTGGCACCCTTGGTAAATATGAGAAAAATGGCTGTGAAAAAAGGGTCTTTGCTGTTTATCCTCTTGGTATTTCAGTCAAAATATTCACAAAATTCAAACCTTAAATTGAAGTAAAATCGTTTAAAAAAATAACACGGAAATAAATTAAATAAATATTTTTCTCCGAAACATGTGTGCCACAATTATTGGCACCCCTAGAAATTCTTACGAATAAAATCTAGCTGAAGTATATTCCCATTCATATTTAATGTTTAAAGTTCACCTGAGAGATTAGGAACACTTAAGTGGTAAGCCATGACTTCCTGTTTCACTGGAGTATAAATATGAGGTGACACACAGGCCAAGTTCCCATAGTCGTCCATCACTATGGGAAAACAGTATGCAGTAATGATGTACAACAGAAGGTTGTTGAGTTTCACAAATCAGGAAATGGCTACAAGAAAATATCTCAACAGTTGAAAATGCCAATTTCCACAATCAGGGCAATAATTAAGAAGTTTAAAGCAACTGGAGATGTTAACAATCGGCTTGGAAGAGGACGTGTGTCCTATATTGACCCAGAGCACAGTGAGGGGGATAGTTTGAGTGGACAAAACATCTCCAAGGATCACAGCTGGAGAATTGCAGACGTGAGTTGGGTTTTGGGGTAAAAAAAAGTCTCCAAAACTACAATGAGACGCCACGTAGCAACAAGTTGTTTGGAAGGGTTGCCATAGAAAAGCCTTTGTGTAACGATCGTCGTCGGTGGAAGGAAGAGTGGACCAAAGCGCCCCACGGAAAGTGTTCATGATATTTATTTACAAGAAACACTCAAACAAAAATACCCCAAAAACGAAAGGGAACAGTTCCGTCAGGCACAGACACTAAACAGAAAATAACACCCCACAAAACCCAAACGGAAATTCACAACTTATATATGATCCCCAATCAGAGACAAAGATAGACAGCCGCCTCTGATTGCGAACCACACACACACACACACACACACGGCAAAACAACAAAGAAATAGAAAACATAGATTTTCCCACCCGAGTCACACCCTGACCTAACCAAACATAGAGAATAAATAAGTATCTCTAAGGTTAAAGGTCAGGCTGTGACACTTTGCTGTCATCAAACAACAAACTCAAGCACCTACAGTTTGCCAAACGTTACTGGAACTTTCTATGGGACCAGGTTCTATGGTCAGATGAGACCAATATAGAGTTTCAATGAGACCAGGTTCTATGGTCAGATGAGACCAATATAGAGTTTCAATGAGACCAGGTTCTATAGTCAGATGAGACCAAAATAGAGCTTTTTGGAAACTAACACCAGAGGTGGGTTTGGTGTAGACAGAAAGATAACCATGCAGAAAAGTACCGCGTCCCTACTGTGAAGTATGGTGGTGGATCTTCTATGTTTTGGAGCTGTTTTTCTTCCAAAGGCCCTGGACAACTGGTTAGGATACATGGTATCATGTACTCCATTAAGTACCAGCAGATATTACCTCAAAACGTGACTGCCTCTGCTAGGAAGCTTAAACTGGGCCTTGGTTGGATCTTCCAGCAGGACAATGAACCAAAGCACACCTCAAAATCAACACGAAAATGGTTCACTGACCATAGAATCAAGGTTTTGTCATGGTCATCCCAGTCCTCTGGCCTTAACCCCATAGAAAACCTGTGTGATGAGCTGAAGAGGAGAGTCCACAAGCCTGGGAATCTGAAGGATCTGGAGAGGTCCTGTATGGAGGAATAGTCTCAGACTCCTTGCCATGTGTTCACCAACCTCAATACGCATTATAGGAGAAGACTCAGAGCTGTTATCTTGGCAAAGGGAGGTTGAAAGGCACAGTCAACTTAGTGTCTGTAAACCTCTGACCCACTGGAATTGTGATACAGTGAATTATAAGTGAAATAATCTGTCTGTCAACAATTGTTGGAAAAATGACTTGTGTCATACACAAAGTAGATGTCCTAACCGACTTCCCAAAACTATAGTTTGTTAAAAATACATTTGTGGAGTGGTTGAAAAACTAGTTTTAATGATTCCAACCTAAGTGTATGTAAACTTCTGACTTCAACTGTATTTCCCTCAGATTACACAGACCCAAAAAAAAGAGAGAGAAAAGAGAGAGAGAGAGAGAGAGAGAGAGAGAGAGAGAGAGAGAGAGAGAGAGAGAGAGAGAGAGAGAGAGAGAGAGAGAGAGAGAGAGAGAGAGAGAGAGAGAGAGAGAGAGAGAGAGAGAGAGAGAGAGAGAAGAGAGAGAGAGAGAGAGAGAGAGAGAGAGAGAGAGAGAGAGAGAGAGAGAGAGAGAGAGAGAGAGAGAGAGAGAGAGAGAGAGTTTGTGGTTCTCACTAGGCATATGCATCCACTTCTTCATGTTATGTGGGTCTATCTCCAGGGAGACGGAAGTATGTTGGGGCCTACTCCGACTCTGCCGTGTTCCCGGCCCAGGATTAACGTCTTTAGTAATCAAATAAAGGGTGTTTAAAATGGCTCCACACACACACAGCACTGATTGAGAGAAGAACAGACCATTTCAGTAAATGAGCCTCTCATTAACTCGCTGACCTGCCTCCCCGGGGCTCTGTCTAACCAATCACTGAGCCAAGAGGGGCACACGTCGCCACAGTTACTGGAGTCTGTGTGGAGCGTGTTGCATGTGTCGGTACGCTAGGCTGTCTACCTGTGTTTAGTTTGGCTGGTCTTCACAGACCTGTTTGGCAGCTGAGCGCTGGACAGCTTACAGCTTGGACGGAGAGAAGAGAGGGAGAGAGGGAACCAGAGATGAGGAGGAGGGGAGTGTAAGGAGAGAGTCTTTAGGGACCATGGTGGTTTTAGAGCTTTTTCCTGATAGAACAGTGCAGTTGAACATCACGGGGGGGGGGTCACTATGGAATAA
>NC_060184.1:10677046-10679546 GCF_021184085.1 Oncorhynchus gorbuscha
TGTGTGTGTGTGTGTGTGTGTGTGTGTGTGTGTGTGTGTGTGTGTGTGTGTGTGTGTGTGTGTGTGTGTGTGTGTGCATCTGCAGTCAATCTGAACTAGGCCTGCTGAAAGCCCGGACAGACAGAGGGAGGCTTTAAGGGGACGGTGCTGCCAAATCGGTGTGTGGGATACAAGGACAAACACGCACATGCACACACACAAACACACACACACACACACAACACACACACACACACACACACACACACACACACACACACACACACACACACACACACACACACACACACACACACACACACACACACACACACACACACACACACACACACACACACACACACACACACACACACACACACCTGGCTAAGGTATGTCTGGCTCCCTGATCTGTATGTCTCATAAGATGCAGGTCAACTGAGTGAATGGAACAATATAGGTATCAGAAACAGAAACAAGACAGTAACAACCAGCCTCTCGTGTATCATGTATCTCCAGCAGCATAACCAGAGACAGACAATAACAACCAGCCTCTCGTGTAGCTAACAGTGAGAGAGCTGCTCTGCTGTGCTCCAAGCCTCCGAGGCATCTCCCAGGGCACGGGGACAAGCTGTGGAAAAGAACTGAAAAGACCTCTCTGTCAGTAAGAGCTATGGTTCTTGACTCAGCCTCTGTAGTCGCTCAAAAAAAACAGAGCTCCAAAAGTGCATCAGCTTCATGAGGCATCTCTGTGAGCCTGACTCATCCACTCATAACTGTAGTGTGTGTGTGTGTGTGTGTGTGTGTGTGTGGGGGGGGGGGTCCCGCTGTCTATCATGTGTCGCTGGATGAGGTTGATGGATGACTGTCACATGTGCTTGTGCTTGAGAGAAAACAAAATTAAGGGAATATATATATATATATATAGAGAGAGAGAGAGAGAGAGAGAGAGAGAGAGAGAGAGAGAGAGAGAGACAGAGAGAGAGAGAGACAGAGAGAGAGAGACAGAGAGAGAGAGAGAGAGAGAGAGAGACAGAGAGAGACAGAGAGAGAGAGACAGAGAGAGAGAGAGAGAGAGAGAGAGAGAGAGAGAGAGACAGAGAGAGAGAGAGAGAGAGAGAGAGAGACAGAGAGAGAGAGAGACAGAGAGAGAGAGACAGAGAGAGAGAGACAGACAGAGAGAGACAGAGAGAGAGAGACAGAGAGAGAGAGAGACAGAGAGAGAGAGACAGAGAGAGAGAGAGACAGACAGAGAGAGACAGAGAGAGAGAGACAGAGAGAGAGAGACAGAGAGAGAGAGACAGAGAGAGAGAGAGACAGAGAGAGAGAGAGAGAGAGAGAGAGAGAGAGAGAGAGAGAGACAGAGAGAGAGACAGACCATAAAGGGCAATGGGTTCTATGACTGATTCAAGTATTTTTAGCCAAATCCTAATTGGTATGTTGAAATTGATGTTCCTTTTGATGGCATAGAAGGCCCTTCTTGCCTTGTCTCTCAGATCAGCTTTGTGGAAGTTACCTGTGGCGCTGTATTTGTACTTGTGGTCCTGGTGACTGGACCTTTTTTGGAACACCATTATTTTGGTCTTACTGAGATTTACTGTCAGGGCCCAGGTCTGTCAGAATCTGTGAATAAGATCTAGGTGCTGCTGTAGGACCTCCTTGGTTGGTGACAGAAGCACCAGATCATCAGCAAACAGCAGACATTTGACTTCTGATTCTAGTAGGGTGAGGCCGGGTGCTGCAGACTTTTCTTGTGCCCGCGCCAATTCGTTGATATATATGTTGAAGAGGGTGGGGCTTAAGCTGCATCCCTGTCTCACCCCACGACCCTGTGTGAAGAAATGTGTGTGTTTTTTGCCAATTTTAAACGCACACTTGTTGTTTGTGTACATGGATTTTATAATGTCGTATGTTTTACCCCCAACACCACTTTCCATCAGTTTGTATAGCAGACGCTCATGCCAAATTGAGTCGAGGGCTTTGGTCTCTCTCTCTCTCTCTCTCTCTCTCTCTCTCTCTCTCTCTCTCTCTCTCTCTCTCTCTCTCTCTCTGTGTCTGTCAGTTCATATGGGCTCCCTCTCTGTCTGTCAGTTCATATGGGCTCTCTCTCTGTCTGTCAGTTCATATGGGCTCTCTCTCTGTCTGTCAGTTCATATGGGCTCTCTCTCTGTCTGTCAGTTCATATGGGCTCTCTCTCTGTCTGTCAGTTCATATGGGCTCTCTCTCTGTCTGTCAGTTCATATGGGCTCTCTCTCTGTCTGTCAGTTCATATGGGCTCTCTTCTGTCTGTCAGACTTCAAAACTCTCACTGTCTGTCAGTTCATATGGGCTCTCTCTCTGTCTGTCAGTTCATATGGGCTCTCTCTCTGTCTGTCAGTTCATATGGGCTCTCTCTCTGTCTGTCAGTTCATATGGGCTCTCTCTCTGTCTGTCAGTTCATATGGGCTCTCTCTCTGTCTGTCAGTTCATATGGGCTCTCTCTCTTTGTAATAATCCTTTTGCTGAGACTTAAAAACATCAC
>NC_060184.1:10692046-10699546 GCF_021184085.1 Oncorhynchus gorbuscha
TCTGACTCACGTTGCTTCTAAATGAATTGATTTGGGATAAACTCAAAACGTGTCTATTTCTCTCAGTCTTTTACACCAGCGTGTTGAGTTGTGTAGCAATAAATACATTGATTTGGGATAAACTCAAAACGTGTCTATTTCACTCAGTCTGTTACACCAGCGTGTTGAGTTGTGTAGCAATAAATACATTGATTTGGGATAAACTCAAAACGTGTCTATTTCTCTCAGTCTGTTACACCAGCGTGCTGAGTTGTGTAGCAATAAATACATTGATTTGGGATAAACTCAAAACGTGTCTATTTCTCTCAGTCTGTTACACCAGCGTGTTGAGTTGTGTAGCAATAAATACATTGATTTGGGATAAACTCAAAACGTGTCTATTTCTCTCAGTCTGTTACACCAGCGTGTTGAGTTGTGTAGCAATAAATAAAAAAATAGAAAAAAGGGGGAACAGTCTTCCTCGTCATACTGTCTGCTTTATGGTCTCTCTGCAATTGACTGACTTGAGTTACTCAATCCACCCATTCCACCCATTCCACTGTCTCCAGTCCACCAGTTTGAGTTCCTGTAGTGATGACTTTGTGACCTGATAACTTTGAGCTTGTCCCCCTGCAGCTCCACTTGCTAATACTAAACAGTCTCTTTAATCCAGATGAATGGTCCTATAACCTCTTTATTAATCCTCTTCTCTGCACCTCCCAGCCACAGCATTTTAATCAGCTTTCTTAACCTTTTGATGCAGTGGAATCTCCTTATGAACACACACACACACAAACACAGGGCTCTGTCACGTCCTGGCACAACTGGTTACAACAGCAGGAGTCCTTCAGGCAGCTTTAGAGCTGGGGCTGTGAAGCTGTGTGTGTGTGTGTGTGTGTGTGTGTGTGTGTGTGTGTGTGTGTGTGTGTGTGTGTGTGTGTGTGTGTGTGTGTGTGTGTGTGTGTGTGTGTGTGTGTGTGTGTGTGTGTGTGTGTGTGTGTGTGTGTGTGTGTGTGTGTGTGTGTGTGTGTGTGTGTGTGTGTGTGTGTGTGTGTGTGTGTGTGTGTGTGTGTGTGTGTGTGTGTGTGTGTGTGTGTGTGTGTGTGTGTGTGTGTGTGTGTGTGTGTGTGTGTGTGTAATTGAGGGGCAAAGCTCAGAGTGAGTTCCGATTTCCTACCTGTGTTCCCTCTCTCCTGCTTGGGACAGATTCCTTTAGCGGGCGTCAGCCTCCTCTCCTCTTCTTCCTCCCCATGAGGGGTCACCTGCACCCCCACCTCCACCGGTACCGCCCCTCCCCGCAGCAAGACGGGGTTCCCCCCTTCGCCCGGTTTGGAGAACCCCCCAGGGGCGCGGCCTCCCCCACTGCACCGCCGTCTCTTATGCTCTATGAAGACCAGGATGTCTCCCAGAGGAAATTTGGTCTGGCACCTCCCACAGGTCAAGAGGTCATGCTCCCCTGGCCCCGCCCTCCTCGGAATGGGGCTGGGAGTGGACGGCTCCGGGGAGCGAGTTCCCACCCCCAACTCATGATTGGCCTCGGCTGTGGGGGAAGATGAAAAGGGGGGGGGTGTTAATCATGATGTCATCATGGAACAGTTCTAGAACACACTACATCTGATTGTCAACAGCACAAACTGTATCGTACAAAACTAAAGTCAATAACAAATGATGTTTTTCCTTTATGTTTCAGATAACATTACCTGCAAAATGCCATAATTCCATACCGCACCAGAGAAGCTGCTTAATGTTAAGCATACTGTTTAGTCTCACCACACAAGCAGGCAGCTGTGTTGCTGTAAACCTTCTGCAACAAATAAACCAACCAAACACCTCAGACCCTCAATCTTATCCGGGAGCTGAGATGAGTGAGTGAAGGCGTGGCTGACACACTATGAGTGAAGGCGTGGCTGACACACTATGAGTGAAGGCGTGGCTGACACACTATGAGTGAAGCTATGAACCATTTCACAACGGTCGATGGGTTCCGGTGCAGCTCGCTGTTCTCTGCAATAGCTTCTGCTGTATGGGAACCTCACTACAAGCATGCAAGAAGGTAGGCCACATCCACCCCACGACAGATGTTTATGTTGAGTGGGGACATGTGTGTGTGTTCGTGTGTTTGTTCGTGTGTGTGTGTGAACACAGGTGTATTGTCCACAGAGAGATCTATAAAGAGAAGCCTCTCCTAACCCAGGTGTATTGTCCTCAGAGAGATCTATAAAGAGAAGCCTATCCTAACCCAGGTGTATTGTCCTCAGAGAGATCTATAAAGAGAAGCCACTCCTAACCCAGGTATATTGTCCTCAGAGAGATCTATAAAGAGAAGCCTCTCCTAACCCAGGTGTATTGTCCTCAGAGAGATCTATAAAGAGAAAGCCTCTCCTAACCCAGGTGTATTCTCCTCAGATAGATCTATAAAGAGAAGCCTCTCCTAACCCAGGTATATTGTCCTCAGAGAGATCTATAAAGAGAAAGCCTCTCCTAACCCAGGTGTATTCTCCTCAGATAGATCTATAAAGAGAAGCCTCTCCTAACCCAGGTGTATTCTCCTCAGATAGATCTATAAAGAGAAGCCTCTCCTAACCCAGGTGTATTGTCCTCAGAGAGATCTATAAAGAGAAGCCACTCCTAACCCAGGTGTATTGTCCTCAGAGAGATCTATAAAGAGAAAGCCTCTCCTAACCCAGGTGTATTGTCCTCAGAGAGATCTATAAAGAGAAGCCACTCCTAACCCAGGTGTATTGTCCTCAGAGAGATCTATAAAGAGAAGCCACTCCTAACCCAGGTGTATTGTCCTCAGAGAGATCTATAAAGAGAAGCCACTCCTACCCCAGGTGTATTCTCCTCAGAGATATCTATAAAGAGAAGCCTCTCCTCACCCAGGTGTATTGTCCTCAGAGAGATCTATAAAGAGAAGCCTCTCCTAACCCAGGTGACAGTACTGCAGGTCTCATTCTCTACACAGTTGACACTGTCATCAATATCCATAAGTCATTCTCTCCTGGTCGTTTTACAGTGAAGTCCCATGGTGTAAATTCATGAAGGACGCTTGCTCTGTAACAATACCCTGATATAACCAATAGGTTACGGTATATACATCTTCTCCCAGAGGGCCTGCAGGAAGCTTGAAGCTCCAGTGACCCAGGGAGAGGTGTTGATGTCTGGGAGAGGAGCTTAGCAAAGCCTGCCTCTATCGTCTACCAGACCCATTTCCCTTCAGTCTCTCGCCCTACAAACATCCACGGGCACAGATCAGTGTGTGTGTGTGTGTGTGTGTGTGTGTGTGTGTGTGTGTGTGTGTGTGTGTGTGTGTGTGTGTGTGTGTGCGTGCGTGCGTGCGTGCGTGCGTGCGTGCGTGCGTGCGTGCGTGCGTGCGTGCGTGCGTGCGTGCGTGCGTGCGTGCGTGCGTGCGTGCGTGCGTGCGTGCGTGCGTGCGTGTGTGTGTGTGTGTGTGTGTGTGTGTGTGTGTGTGTGTGTGTGTGTGTGTGTGTGGCTAAACTTCTAGTCACATCTGCTACAGCCAGGCAGTTACACAAAACATGGGTCCCAAAAGAACCCCTATTCCCATAGGGCTCTGGTCAAAAGTAGTGCACTATATAGGGAATAGTGCTCTGGTCAAAAGTAGTGCACTATATAGGGAATAGGGCTCTGGTCAAAAGTAGTGCACTATATAGGGAATAGGGCCCTGGTCTAAAGTTGTGTACTACATTGGGAAAAGGGATCTGGTCTAAAGTAGTGCACTATATAGGGAATAGGGCCCTGGTCTAAAGTAGTGTACTACATAGGGAATAGGGCTCTGGTCTAAAGTAGTGCACTATATAGGGAATAGGGCCCTGGTCTAAAGTAGTGTACTACATAGGGAATAGGGCTCTGGTCTAAAGTAGTGCACTATATAGGGAATAGGGATCTGGTCTAAAGTAGTGCACTATATAGGGAATAGGGATCTGGTCTAAAGTAGTGCACTATATAGGGAATAAGGTGCCATTTGGGATGCAGTCTTGAGTTTCACATGGTTTCTTAGTTGCACATAATCCTCCATTATGTCTGTCTTTCCAGTCCATTCCCTGACCTCTGACCTCCTGGCTATTGCCCTGAAGGGATTCTAAGTGTTTTTTCACACAGCATATTTCTCTTAAACAGTATCTTGGAACAGGGCCAAGTCATTTCCATGTCATAAAAGAGGAAGACAAATATGTAGTTCCAACCTCGCCAGGCCAGGATATCACCTGATGGGACCTGTTTCAGTGTGTTTCTATGTGTTTCAGTATGGGCCTTGTGGCCGTGTGTCTCCTTAGCCCTGGCATCAAAAGCCTCATCTTAGTTGCCAGGGACATTTAAGATGGGTGGGTGGCATAATTTGAAATGAACTCAATTCCTGACATGACTGCAACTATAAACAGAGAGAAAGAGAGAAAGAGAGAGAGAGAGAGAGAGAGAGAGAGAGAGAGAGAGAGAGAGAGAGAGAGAGAGAGAGAGAGAGAGAGAGAGAGAGAGAGAGACAGAGAGAGAGAGAGAGACAGAGAGAGAGAGAGAGAGAAGAGAGAGAGAGAGAGAGAGAGAGAGAGAGAGAGAGAGAGAGAGAGAGAGAGAGAGAGAGAGAGAGAGAGAGAGAGAGAGAGAGAGAGAGAGAGAGAGAGAAAAAGAGAGAGAGAGAGAAAGAGAGAGAGAAAGAGATCACAGAAGGAAGAGAAAGAGAGAGAAATACAATGAGCTCCAAAAGTATTAGACAGTGACACGTTCTTTACTGTTTTGGCTCTGGCACTTTGGACTTAAGATGATACAATAACTACGAGGTTAAAGTGCAGACTGTCAGCTTTAATTTGAGGGTATTTTCATCCATATAGTGTGAACTGTTTAGAAATTACAGAACTTTTTGTGCATAGTCCACCACTTTAAGGGAACCAAAAGTATTGGGACAAATTCACTTATATGCGTAAAGAAGGTATAGCCAAACGCACTTCAGCCCAGCTTAAACTCAAAAAGGGGAGATCAGCTGCTCGACTGAAAATCCAAAAAACATTCCTTACCCCAGGATATTTCAACTGGTGACTATCCAGAATTAATCAAAATAAGCACTCTGTTGCTGCATAAATCGGATAGATTTATTGACGAGACAAGAAAACAATCGGCTTAAGTTTCAGCATGAATCGCCTTCATCAGAGCCTCGAGTAGGAAAAATGTAGGAGGCACCTACAGTATATATCCTCGCAGGGGAGTGTCCCACTCGTCCCACTCAAACATGTCAATCATTTCAATACTGTCAGCAGTAGCAACTACGCAGGTTACTCTCCTCCCCATACACCACAGACTCCTCCCCATACATTCCAGACTCCTCCCAATACACCACAGACTCCTCCCCATACATCCCAGACTCCTCCCCATACAGCCCAGACTCCTCCCCATACATCCCAGACTCATCCCATACAGCCCAGATTCCTCCCCATACATCCCAGACTCCTCCCCATACATCCCAGACTCCTCCCTATACAGCCCAGACTCCTCCCCATACATCCCAGACTCCTCCCCATACATCCCAGACTCCTCCCCATACATCCCAGACTCCTCCCTATACAGCCCAGACTCCTCCCCATACATCCCAGACTCCTCCCCATACATCCCAGACTCCTCCCCATACATAATAATATAATAATAATATATGCCATTTAGCAGACGCTTTTATCCAAAGTGACTTACAGTCATGTGTGCATACATTCTACGTATAGGTGGTCCCGGGAATCGAACCCACTACCCTGGCGTTACAAGCGCCATGCTCTACCAACTGAGCTACAGAAGACATCCCAGACTCCTCCCCATACATCCCAGACTCCTCCCCATACATCCCAGACTCCTCCCCATACATCCCAGATTCCTCCCTATACAGCCCAGACTCCTCCCCATACATCCCAGACTCCTCCCCATACATCCCAGACTCCTCCCCATACATAATAATATAATAATAATATATGCCATTTAGCAGACGCTTTTATCCAAAGTGACTTACAGTCATGTGTGCATACATTCTACGTATAGGTGGTCCCGGGAATCGAACCCACTACCCTGGCGTTACAAGCGCCATGCTCTACCAACTGAGCTACAGAAGACATCCCAGACTCCTCCCCATACATCCCAGACTCCTCCCCATACATCCCAGACTCCTCCCCATACATCCCAGACTCCTCCCCATACATCCCAGACTCCTCCCCATACATCCCAGACTCCTCCCCATACATCCCAGACACCTCCCCATACATCCCAGACTCCTCCCCATACATCCCAGACTCCTCCCCATACATCCCAGACACCTCCCCATACATCCCAGACTCCTCCCCATACATCCCAGACACCTCCCCATACATCCCAGACTCCTCCCCATACATCCCAGACACCTCCCCATACATCCCAGACACCTCCCCATACATCCCAGACTCCTCCCCATACATCCCAGACTCCTCCCCATACATCCCAGACTCCTCCCCATACATCCCAGACTCCTCCCCATACATCCCAGACTCCTCCCCATACATCCCAGACTCCTCCCCATACATCCCAGACTCCTCCCCATACATTACACTTGAATAGCAAAAGACAGAAATAAACAAAGAAAAAAAAACATATTTACAAAAAAGATGACAACGATGGATATTTATTCAGCAGTAAAAAGTGCAGTATTTGGTCCCATATTCGTAGCTAACAATGACAACATCAAGCTTGTGACTCTACAAATTTGTTGGATGCATCTGCTGTTTGTTTTGGTTGTGTTTCAGGATATTTTGTGTCCAATAGAAATGAATGGTAAATAATGTATTGTGTCATTTTGGAGTAACTTTTATTGTAAATAAGAATAGAATATGTTTCTAAACACTACTACATTAATGTGGATGCTACCATGGTTACAGATCATCCTGAATTAATCCTGAATAATGATGAGAACGTTACAGACACACAGCTGCCATAATGGTGAAAGGTATGTCTTAGGGGTATGATATTTGTGAGTCTGTAACTTTCTCAATCGTCATGATTTCACAATTCATTCAGGAATATTATATATAATAATAATAATAATATAATAATATATATGCCATTTAATATAATATATGCCATTTAGCAGACGCTTTTATCCAAAGCGACTTACAGTCATGTGTGCATACATTCTACGTATGGGTGGTCCCGGGGGATCGAACCCACTACCCTGGCGTTACAAGCGCCATGCTCTACCAACTGAGTTACAGAATATTCACTTCAACTACACAGTCATGGTATCCTTTCAAATCCAAAGTGCTAAAGTAAAGAGCCAAAACCACTAAACGTGTCAATGTCACAATACTTTGGGATTTCACTGTATGTACAGTATATAAAGAGAGAGTTACAACACTGTATATAGACATACTATAACATTTGAAATGTCTTTATTGTTTTGGATCTTTTGTGAGTGAAATTATTTACTGTGCATTTTGTGTTGTTAATTTCACTTTTGTTTATTATCCATTTCACTTGCTTTGGCAATGTAAATATATGTTTCCC
>NC_060184.1:10702046-10704546 GCF_021184085.1 Oncorhynchus gorbuscha
ATTAGTTCCTGCCAAGGCAGCAGCTACTCTTCCTGGGGTTTATTATGGATCCCCAGTAGTTCCTGCCAAGGCAGCAGCTACTCTTCCTGGGGTTTATTAAGGATCCCCATTAGTTCCTGCCAAGGCAGCAGCTACTCTTCCTGGGGTTTATTAAGGATCCCCAGTAGTTCCTGCCAAGGCAGCAGCTACTCTTCCTGGGGTTTATTATGGATCCCAATTAGTTCCTGCCAAGGCAGCAGCTACTCTTCCTGGGGTTTATTATGGATCCCAGTAGTTCCTGCCAAGGCAGCAGCTACTCTTCCTGTGGTTTATTATGGATCCCCAGTAGTTCCTGCCAAGGCAGCAGCTACTCTTCCTGGGGTTTATTATGGATCCCCAGTAGTTCCTGCCAAGGCAGCAGCTACTCTTTCTGGGGTCCAAACACATTAAGACACTTACATTACACAAAACCCCCAGCATAAAACAGTACATCATATAACATTATTATACCACTACATATCTAAAAATACAACATGTATAATACCACGATACAACAATATAACGATGCACGTGTGTGTAGAGAATGTGTGCTAGCATGTACAGTTGAAGTCGGAAGTTTACATACACTTAGGTTGGAGTTATTAAAACTTGTTTTTCAAATTCACTCCACAAATTTCTGGTTAACAAACTATAGTTTTAGCAAGTCGGTCAGGACATCTACTTTGTGCATGACACAAGTAATTTTTCCAACAATTGTTTAAAGACAGATTATTTCACCGTATCACAATTCCAGTGGGTCAGAAGTTTACATACCCTATGTTGACTGTGCCTTTAAACAGCTTGGAAAATTCCAGAAAATGATGTCATGGCTTTAGAAGCTTCTGATAGGCTAATTGACATAATTTGAGTCAATTGGAGGTGTACATATAGATGTATTTCAAGGCCTACCTTCAAACTCAGTGCTTCTTTGCTTGACATCATGGGAAAATCAAAAGAAATCAGCCAAGACCTCAGATAAAAGTTGTAGACCTCCACAAGTCTGATTTATCCTTGGGAGCAATTTCCAAATTCCTGAAGGTACCACATTCATCTGTACAAACAATAGTACGCAAGTATAAACACCATGGGACCACGCAGCCGTCATACCGCTCAGGAAGGAGACGTGTTCTGTCTCCTAGAGATTAACTTACTTTGGTGCAAAAAGTGCAAATCAATCCCAGAACAACAGCAAAGGATCTTGTGAAGATGGAAACATGTACAAATGTATCTACATACACAGTAAAACGAGTCCTATAGTGACATGACCTGAACGGCCACTCAGCAAGGAAGAAGCCACTGCTCCAAAACCGCCGTAAAAAAGCCAGACTACGGTTTGCAACTGCACATGGGGACAAAGATCGTACTTTTTGTAGAAATGCCCTCTGGTCTGATGAAACAAAAATAGAACTGTTTGGCCATAATAACCATCGTTATGTTAGGAGCAAAAATGAGGTAGGAAAATTGTGAATATATTGAAGCAACATCTCAAGACATCAGTCAGGAAGTTAAAGCTTGATCGCAAATGGGTCTTCCAAATGGACAATGATCCCAAGCATACTTCCAAAGTTGTGGCAAAATGGCTTATGGACAACAAAGTTAAGGTATTGGAGTGGCCATCACAAAGCCCTGGCATCAACTGAAAAAGCGTGTGCGAGCAAGGAGGCCTACAAACCTGACTCAGTTCACCAACTCTGTCAGGAGGATTGGGCCAAAATTCATCCAACTTATTGTGGAAGGCTCCCGAAACGTTTGACCCAACTTAAACAATGTAAAGGCAATTCTACCAAATACTAATTGAGTGTATGTAAACTTACGACCCACTGGGAATGCGATTAAATAAATAAAAGCTGAAATAAATTATTCTCTCTACTATTATTCTGACATTTCACATTCTTAAAATACAGTGGTGATCCTAACTGACTTTAGACAGGGGATTTTTACTAGGATTAAATGTCAGGAATTGTGGAAAAAAACTGAGTTTAAATGTATATGGCTAAGGTGTATGTAAACTTCCGACTTCAACTGTATGTGTGTATGCTTGTGTAAATTTATGACAATGTAGAGATTGACGCAAACTGATACTACTGTAACAGTGCTACAGTTCATTCAGTGTATCCACGGCAGACTGACTGATAAGTCCAGGGGCATTTGAGAATGACTGATAAGTCCAGGGGCATTTGAGACTGACTGATAAGTCCAGGGGCATTTGAGACTGACTGATAAGTCCTGGGGCATTTGAGACTGACTGATAAGTCCAGGGGCATTTGAGACTGACTGATACGTCCAGGGGCATTTGAGACTGACTGATAAGTCCAGGGGCATTTGAGACTAACTGATAAGTCCTGGGGCATTTGAGACTGACTGATAAGTCCTGGGGCATTTGAGACCGACTGATAAGTCCAGGGGCATTTGAGACTGACTGATAAGTCCAGGGGCATTTGAGACTGACTGATAAGTCCTGGGGCATTTGAGACCGACTGAT